>NC_033621.1:20991268-21103768 GCF_001540865.1 Ananas comosus | reverse complement strand
AGTTTAACAAGGATCAGTGTACATTATGAATAACAAAGCTCCAACTGAAATGAGATCTTTATTATAATATTATATCCTTATTTTTCATATTTAGCTATATCTATATATCCATTTCTTGCCATGTCATTATCACATATCCATAGTACTGTGCAGTGGTAATGAACTAGCTCAACTGATTAAGAAACATTTTAATTACAACTCAGCATTCTAACCTGTCTATATTAATCACTTTGACCTTGACCTGATCACCTTCATTCAGAAAATCTCTCACATCTTGAACCAAATCCCAAGAGACCTCAGAAACATGTACAAGTCCAGTAAGATGATAGCGTCCTGTCAAGAAAAATTGGTATCACGTTTAAATCCTTGATCAAGAAATTTCAGGCTAGTAGGAAAGGACTACTCATTACTTCATCTTGAAAAAGAGGTACCGTCAGGAAAACGTAGATGAGCAAATGCACCATAGTCTTCCACTGAACCCACCACGGCATCAAAAACATCCCCAATCTTGACTTGGCTTGAATACTTAGACCAACTAGCATCCTTTTCAGAGAAAATAAGCTTCTTTTCCTCCTCGTTTGCTTCAATTACCTGCAGGATTTACTGAAGTGGTAATTTTTTGTATTCAAAATATTCAAATGCATAAGTAAACTTTCCAAAGCTCAAAACATGAAACTTTGACAAGTTACAACCACTTGTTTCAGCGGTGGTGGTTCCCCACATCATTTTATAGCATTGGAGGTGGGGAACTCTAAAGCACTTTCAAATTGTCTTGGCCTTTCAAAGCATGAGAGAGAGGGTGCATAAGGGTACAAGATATGTGTTCATTCTAGTAATATGCACTTTACTAAGTAACCAAGCAATAGATGATTAAAAGTTTTTTAGTTTGCTACTAAACGAAGGAGAGAGAACCAGACAACACAATTATCAATGATGTACATATCTATGATATGAGATCTAAAGAAGTGATAAATCTTAAAACTATCGCAAAGGTCTTTACATAAACTTCTCCACATTGTTAGAAATTTTATAAGAAGCAGAGATAGTTTGCTTGATATTCATTTAAATGAATGTTTGAAGAAATCAATATCATGTGGACAACTCTTTCATGACATTGCTTTCTTGTGAGAGTTCTAATGTGTTTACCAATGAATGTTTGACAATATGATATATACAACTGAAATAGTGATATACACAGTACCTTGCTTAAAAGTTCTGTTACGACATATTTAGTATCTCATGCTATATGAGGATACTATATATTACGACATATTTAGAGTAGGATTATATGATATGAGATATCTAGTTATATTGTTACTATATTAGGCATTGTTACTATATTAGACTCATCTCTTGTACTATATAATATCATCAATAGAACCCATGAATGTATGCTCTTTTACCCTTCTTTCAAGTTCCGATAAATATAAGTAAATTTAACTTTAATCACGTAACTGACATATTTTGTAAGCCCCTTAAATAGTTGCTTCTGGGAATGTCTCTACGAATGTCTCATTCAGGTTTATTGCTTCTTTTCAGCATTTAATATTTGAGTAATGTCGACAATAATAGAAAAATAGTAGTTCATTTGTTGCCTCAACTGCTGCTACCACTTTGTAAACTGCCCTGATTTCTTTTACTTCACTATGCCCATTGGATTTTTTGCACCATTGTACATATATGTAGAAAGTTCTTAAATTCATTCACACACTAGTTCAGTCTTACACTTCATACACTCTTTTTATAAAGGTCATGCACCAATTTCTAGATCAGAATATCTTCTTAGATCATATGGATCACACGTATTAACTATTTGTAATTGTAACAGAAGTAACAAAAAGAAAATCAACATCATATACAACCTTGAACAAGAAACTTTATTACCTTTACAGCAATAGATGAACCGACTAGATCCTTCGCTGTTTCTTGAATGGTTCTTAGTGGATCTACAGGCAGAACCAGTTATCAGGGCATAATTTTGGGAAGTAATCAATAAATAGATCATCCATAGCATACTAGCTCCCACACAAGAAACAATACTAATATACGTCTTATGGATAAGTTTCACCAAATATTGTGTAGTAGTGTTCAAGTCAAAACTAACAATTTATCGCAGCACTTATTTTGATGCCAACATAGCAGTGTCAGCAGCAATAGGAGTCAGACACCATGATATGGACGATTCACAAATAGTAATTAGATACATACCAAACATGAAACTTCTCACATATCCCATTACTTGGAAAGCAATATACAAACTTAAATAACCAAATCAAAACTTAATAGACTTTTATATAGGTAATAATGAATTATATCAATAGAAATAGTGCAAAACAATAAGTACCTCTGCAAGAATGAGATGGGCTCAAGAGAGGGTAGGGAAGAAACCCGAGAAGAGAATAAAATCGCAACAATAAGCCTCCGTTGTTGGATCCTTCAACCTTCCCTTCGAAGATGACGCCGCTTTCTTTATACGTCCGCGCCGCCCTCCAGTCTGCCGCCCTCTACTTCTTCAGAAGCAATCTCAGAGTGAGATATTAACAACATTGGCGAATTAAAAACAAAAAAAATATATAAATATAAATGCACAAGAACCACCTCAACTTTAGCCACCTGTAGAGATTTAACATTTGACACCAGAACTCTCAAAATTAGCAATTGACTGTCAAATGATTAAGTAGTGAAAACACATGTCGGCAATATAGATAGGTCTTTCTTGATGCTAAACTTCAGTTTTACAATTTGAAACTAATTTCTAGCATTTTGATTACTAAAAATCAAGTGCGTCAATTATGATCTATTTCACTAACAAGATCTGAGTTTTTGCATACTGTTTTTGCTGTTCCCTGACAATTTTGCTATCATTTGTCACCTCAAGCTAATAAGTTCAGGTAGTTAATTACAATAATTTGAACTGGGTACCAAACATCAAACTTTATAGGTCATTCATTTCACTGGTCTATAGCATTCCAGAAAATACTGCACATTTTATATTTAATATTGCAATTTTGCTACAAACTAACCATATCACTTGGATTGGGAGATTGTTAGGGACTTGCCTATTCTTGTTAATGGACTAATAATCATCATTCCCCTCAATTACGGAAATGACAAAACCCTATGCCATAGTATTATAACATTCCTACTAGTTAGGAAACTATGATGACTTGACAACTTTACGAACACCTCTTACGACTCTCCAATTTGAGCTGCATGCAATAATTTGAATATTTTTGAATAAAAAATATGGAGGATTTTCAGAATATTACAAACCGAGAATCGAATGATTTGTTAAAGTTTTAGATTGCTCTCTGCAAACTGAAATAGCAAGAGGGCTAAAGTTTTTCCATGATTTGCAGATAAAACATAAATTACACCATTGATCACCGAACTTCGATTTCTTTCAATGAAGGCACAAAACTTTGATTTCCATTTCAATTGATTCGCTGTTCAAATCTCGATTAATTACTATCATTCGACTATTACGTTACTTCGAAAGAGAAATTGGTTTGATATGATTTGACAGCTAAATTATCACCCATCATTGTACCATTTTGTTCTAAAATTACAGAAAACTTAATAAAATGATCCGATCGAAATAAAAATTGAAACAAATGATTCAGGAAAAGCGAAGGGGCCGGGGGCCGCACCCGATCGAGGCGCGCCTCGTCTTCCTTCTTCTGATCGAGGCTGCTGCCGGAGGAGGCGAGCTCGGCGGCGCAGGCGAGGGGGAAGAAGAAGCTGCTTCTCCGGCCATGGCCATGGCGGCGGCGGCGGCGACGAGGGTTAAGGAAGAGGAGCGAGGGAGACGACGATGCGGCGGCAATTGGGGTTGGTGAGGAGGGATCGTTGCTGTTGCTGTTGCTGTTGCTGTTGCTGCTGCACAAAGAGTAGGGTTTGGAGAGGAGGGAGAAACCCCCGATCGCTCCTACGGTGGAGAACATGGCGAAGGGCGAAGGGGGAGAGGGGAATGAATGAATGAATGAGAGGCTGAGGAGGACAAAATCCAATAACGGCTATTTACTTTTGAAAAACCCCCAAAAAAAAAAAAAGAAAAAAAAAGAAAAAAAAGAGTTTGTGGATATAGAAGAAAGGGGCTGGCCTTTTGCTTTTGGTTTTGCTTCTGCTTTGGTGTCCCCTTCGGAGCACACACAAATTAATTGCTTTTTTTTAAAAAAAACTCCTAATTGATAAAAGTTTCACACTGTGGAAAATGTAAGAATAATTTTAAAAGAAATTAAAAAAAGGTAAACATGTACAAAACTTGCAAGAATTACGACTATTTTGAATTAGTCATCTGTTCTTTCAAATTTTTAATTTTATCATCCAACTCTTCAAAATACAGAAAAAAATAAAAAAAGTAGAAATCATCATATGTCGTGATCGCTAAAGAAAATATCAAAGTAGAGAAAAAGAAGAAAAAAATAAAGTTATACTATTTGAGATAAAAGTTACACTATTTAAAATAATTTGAGACTAACTTATATCACATAAAAAAGAAGTAGTACTATTAAGACTAAGTTATACTGTTTCTTTTAAAACTATTTCAGACTAAATCTCAAACAATGCAACTTAGGCAAGTTGCATAAAATTGTACAACTTTAAGTCTTAAACGGTGCAATTTCTATTTTATATTACGCAATATAGTCACAAATAATTTTAAATGGTACAACTTTCGTCTCAAAGAGTATAACTCATCTCAAACATTGCAACCCCGTCTTCTTCTTCTTTTTCTCTACTTTTTTGATCTTTTTTGTAGCTGTCACGACATATAATGATCTTTCCAGTAGAAAAAATATTTTTTTTCTTTATTTTTTATTTTTCTTATATCCTCTTTATTTTTTTCCGCTATGACATCCTCTCCCTCGCCCTCTACCGCAGCTGCCGCTCTGGCCCCAACATACTTTCTTTCCCCGTCATCCTCAAATCCTGCAGCGCCCTCATCACTACCGCCATCTACGACCATGCGGTCCTTCGCAGCCTCACTTCGCAATATGTGTCATATCCGAGCCGGCGTCGATGGAGATGTGGGTGATATAAGAGAGCAGAGCGCAACATCGGATATGTGGGTGACGGAGGAGGAGGAAAATGGAGAGGGAGCAAGAGAAAAAGGAGAGGAAGAAACAGCAAGGAGGAGGGAGACGAGAAAAAAAAGAAGATATTTTAGTCAATTTATTAAAACTCGAGCCGAATTAAAGTGGTGGTCCATTTTTGCAAAAATTTTTATACAAATCTGTCTTTAACTATTTCAGTTCCATTAGTTAAAAAAGTGATTAAAATCATTTGCTTTCATGAAAGCATTGAAAATTCTGATAAAATCCCCCATACATGAGTGACGATCTTGTTTACGAACCACCTTGATTACTTTAATTCCAAACAATTGAAAGTTAAAGAGGGTCATAATCAAAATGGTTAAACTTGAGGGGTCTCCACACATTTTTATCCATTTTATAATGTTTGCTTACACTTACTATCAAAAAATTGCACCACAATGAATTTTCTATTGAACGGAACATCAAAACTTAATATAGAAGATGAAAAGTTAGTAGAAAGAATAATTGATACTATAAACTTGGTCATAGTAATACCAACTTAAGCAAGTATAATTCAACTTTGTCTCTTTTCAAAATTCAATGCAATTCACAAACAAACTAGAAATGTATTTACTCACTGTCGAAAAAGAGGCTAGATCAACTTTACTTAACACATTAATCATGTTTATTCCGAATACCGTTTCGCTTAATTAGCACACATCATACAACTTAATTGAGTGAAAATAATAGTTACAGTGGGGAATTCACCGATAATATATTGCCCTAATCTTATTTCTGATACAGAGATGACAGTGGAATGTAATCTTAAACACAAATATCCCTCCAAACCTGTGAAATAAAAGAACAAGCAATCCACGAAGCGAAAACTATGACAATCTAATAAGATCTGTTCTTTTTGTGCTTCACATCAGTGAGTAAGTGAATCAGATTTCCACTGCTTGGCCTTCTCAAACCCATTCCTCCCCAGATAGTAATCCTCCATGGCCTGCCGGATCTCCGCACGCGTGTTCATGACGAACGGCCCGTGCTGCACGACTGGCTCGTCCAGCGGCTGCCCTCCGACGAGAACGAACCGCAGCGGGCTCCCCGATTTGTTCCAGACATTCAGGCCGTCTCCGGGCCCGAGCACGAGGCAATGGTGGCTTGTCACCGGCGGAGAGTCCTCGCTCCCGAATATGCCCTCGCCTTCGATGATGTATACGAAGGAGTTCCAGTTCTCCGGAATGGGCTGCTGTAGCTGGGCGCCGGGATTCACCGTGAAATCCATATACATTGTCGGAGTTCGAGTGTAGACCGGGGATCGGACGCCGAATGCCTCCCCTGCAATGATCCGGACTTCGACCCCGTCCTTCTCGGCTCGGCTTATGTCCTTGCTCTGCAATTCTTGATATTTGGGCTCGATCCTGCGATGCCAAGAGTCATTGAGCTTTGCAAAATTGATCGAAATCGGCTAAAATTGAAGCTAAAATACGGAACTCTCGAAGATTCCTATACTTGCACTTTACCCCTGAAATTAGACCTCCTGTTACTCAAATTATGCATTCAGAAAATGTAATGATAATTCAAAGTGCGACGAAAACTATTGAAACAGTTATGGTGGATATTTTAAAGCATATTCAATCTCATTTGACATGAGGGGGTTTAAGTGCTAACAATCTAAAATCTGAGAGTTAAATGCAGGTTATGTTTTTACAGGGGACAGAGCGCAAATACGCGACATCTCAGGAGAGACCCAAGAAATTATGATAACTAAGCATCAAAATTGGTGACTTACATCTTATCCTTTGAGGAGAGATTGATCCATAGCTGCAATCCCTTCTGGACGCCCTCGCCTGCAGGCATTTCCGAGTGGACAATACCCCGGCCGGCCGTCATCCACTGAACAATGAAAATGATGACTGACGAAATTTTAGCCAGTTGGTAGCAACCAACATGATCAAACAACAAAGTTCAATCGCAATCGACTAAGATTGATGAATATTTTTTATTTGATCAATTAGTCAACTTAATTGAGAATTTTATCAACTAGAACAACTAATAGTTAATAGCTAATAGAGCCATTAAATTTAACAAAATTTTCAATTTGACTACGCGTAAAAACTCAAATAAAAAGAATTGGTACAAGTTCAAGCGAGTGTTAATCGAAAAATAAAATAAAATTGAGGGCCTATTTCAAATGGCTTATAGAGAATCTTTCAGTAAACATTTTTACCAATCCTTTTCTAATATTTAAAAAAAAAAAGCCAAACAAAGTCAAACCTGCACATCTCCCGGCCCGATTGTGCCCTTATGCCCAGCGAAATCTTGATGAGTGAATGAGCCCTGAAACTCCACAGAAGCAATTCAGTGAACACCTCATGAGCATCTACTACAAATCAATTTGAATTATAACAGAGATGTGTAAGTTGAGTTACCTCTAGCATGTATGTAACAGTCTCAAATCCTGAGAAAAAAAAATACATAATTAAACACAACAACACCTGAGCAGAAGCAAATATCCTGTAACATAAGATCATGAATAATAAGTGGTGATTTTTCAAAACCAACCTCTATGAGGGTGATCAGGAAATCCAGCGGGAGGAGAAACTGCAACAAAACAAATTGTAATTGAAGTTCAAAAAACACCCAACTTAAAAGAAAAGAAACAGTAGAGCAAAATCAAGCAAAATTTGAAAGAATTTAATGATAAAAATTCTAAATTTTTTATCCAAATCGGAAAAAAAGAAAAAAGAAAAAAGATTTTCACATCTTTCCGAGAAACTAAAATACCTTCAAACTCATCCAGGAGAAGGAAAGGATCCAAGCTTCTGAGCTCAGACCTGCAAATTACATAAACCCCATCAAATTAACACCCAAAATAAAAAAATCAAAAGGTATATATAATAAAAAAAGAATGAATTCATAAAAAAGGCTTTTTTTTTTAGTTTGATCTCAATCATTCAATGAATTCCAAACTTTTACGCGAACGAATTACCTTCCAATGCTTCTCCTCACGGTGGCGCCGTGTCCCTCTTCCTGGGACTCGGCGAGGAGCTTCCTCGCGACGACCCGGGGCTTCTCGACGGCGGCCATGGCGACGCTACTAAATCGGCTGCTGCTTCTGGAAAAGCGCTTTTGCGTGAAGCAGAGAGGGGGAGAGCAACGCAGTTGTTGTTGTTGTTGTTGTTGTTGTGCGACGAAGAAGGGATTGAAGAGGAGGAGGCGACGATATATAGTGGTGAGGATAGGAGAAGAGGAGGAGGAGGAGGAGGAGGAGATGCGCATGAGAGAGTATTTTGGGTTATGAGGATTCGCCCATTTTTTTCGATTTTTATTTGCAGCAAGAACGAAAATGAGGGGCGTTGACCGTACGATGTTGGCTGCTTCCAGAATGGGAACGGTACGATTGGGCGGACGGGACGTATTTCGTTTCTTTGAATCTCGATCTTGTGCTTACATTGCGGTGACCTCGTTATGATGTCAATAAAATGTCAAACTAAAAGACTTGATGGTTGGTACTCGAAACCTAAGTTCGAATCCTAATTGATTCACATTTCTAACTAAGTTTATTTTCTAAATAAAATAAATGAAGCGGGTAACATGTTATCTATCTCTCAAAAAAAAATAAAAATGTCCAACTTTGTTTGGCTTCTCGTAAAATACTGGAAAAAAATTTTCGAAGGAAAAAAAAAATTTTGTGGAAAAAACTTGGTTTTTCGTGAAGAGTTGTTTGGTTTAAAGAAAAAAAAAATAGATAAAAAACTATTTAATATATTTTTATTATATATATTAATAATATATAATAATTAATATACTATATATATATTATTATTATAATTTTTATATATAGATTAAATATATTTAAAATTGTAATAAACATATATTAATAATATATAAGAGTTATATATTTATAAATATTAATAAATATTATAATATCTTATATAAAATAAAATACTATATATATAATAAATAAATATATATTATAAATAAAATTATTATATATATATATCTATATATATATTGGAGGTCCACTGTGGACCTCCCTCTCATGCGGTCGACGAGGCCGAAGTGGCCTCGTGGACCCCACGAAAAAGCCCTGACCCATGAGCCGCGATTTTGGCTCCGTGGTCGGCGTTTTCGTTTTCTGCTGTTCACACGCGGAAAATGAAAAAAAAAATTTTCCCTCAAATACATAAAATTATTTTTTCTGAAAATTTTTTTTACGACCAGATAAACAAGTCTGGAAATAATTTTTACACCGAAAATTTCTTTTCCATCCATTTTTATATCAAACCAAACACCCCCTTAGTCTCCTTTTAAATATTTTTTCACAAATATTCTCACGAAATTTATAATTATAAAACCGGCCCTATTTCCGTCACCCATGTGCCATGTAAGCGCAACGTCAGCAGCTGTACAGGGCTAAGTTGAATACGGTGAATAATTCACCATGTTTAAATACAGTAAATCATTCACCGTGTTTGGACGGGTTGATCAGTAGCCAACCCTGCAGTGCAAAATAACTCAAACGACCACGCAGTGCATTTTAACTTAAACACGGTGAACTATTTGTCGTGTTTAAATACAGTAAATGATTCACCGTTTTCAACTTATGCAAGTCGGCCGCTGACGTGGCACTTGCGTAATGAGTATAGAGTCAATTTTGCAATTACAAATTTTGTGAGGTTATTTGTGAAAAAAAAAATTTTGTGAGGAGGCTAAATGCAAAAAAAAAGCCCTAAAATGTCATTTATTAGAGGATGCTGGTGCCGGCAATCCAGTTCGGTGTTCGCGAGCCCGCCACTCATATTCCCCTCAAATCAGATTGTTCGTTTAATAAATAGTTGAACACGACCTGAGTACATTTTATTTCGGGCTATAATTCATATGCTTACATTGCAGTGACATCATGATGATGGCAATAAAATATCGTTTTAGAGGATGCTTTTATTAGCGCCCACAATTCAGCACAATATTCATAAGCCAACTCTTATTCGATTTGGACCAGATTGCTTATTTAATAAATGAGCTGAATTTTTTAACTCAAAATTCTAACGAGCAAAACACAAACTGAAATTAGCTCGCTCGTATTCGACTTTAATATACATGTGTAGAGGCTACTATGCCATTCTTTTAATTTTACACTGATTTTGGGCAGATTATTTTTTATGCATTAGTTTATCTTTACAATTTGTTGATACTTTTTTTTTTTTGGAATAAACTAGCAAAGTGTGCATCAAAGAAGAAAAATCTACTACGACACTCTCGTATACTTCAATACATGAGCATGAGAGCGTAGTTACTGAGGTTTCTAATATCTCATTTGAAATTACGAGAAGATTGCGTTACGTGTAGTAAGAAAGTATGGTACGTAATATTATATTTCGCATATTATGATGAGTCGGTGATAATATATTTTCTTCGGTCTTATCGGAAAACACAGAAGCATACCTCTATATACTTTTTTTCTAACTCTATTTTATCTAACAATGTCAGATAAATCTCAATATCAAACTAATATCAAACTAAGCCTAATACAGATTTGGCTTTTTGGGATTCTCCTATTTTTCATTTTTATTGTAGCAAAAGAAAATACGAAAAATTAGGAAAAGGTGATGGGGAACGGTACGATTGGATGGACGTATTTTGTTTCCGTACTCTCGTTGCTGATCTTGTGCTTACGTTGCAGTGACATCATTATGATGTCAAAAAAATGCCATTTTAGGGGCATGTTTACTTAAAATGAAAATCGAAATTGAATGGAAAACAGAATGGATCGGAATGAACAACGAAATGATAAATTTCTTAATTTGTTTGACTCACAATAGAATTTGGAATCGAAATTATTTGGTTAAAAAAAATTTAATTTACTATCTGAATTCATAATCAAAAAATTCAAATTCATAATTAAAATTAAAATTAAAATTCACAATTTAACTTTAAATTTATAGTTTAAATTTAGGTTCAAAGTCAAAATGTAAAATTACATCTAAATTCAAATATTAAGCTTCTATTGAGAAATTTAAATTTAAAAGCTAATAAAATTTGATTTTTATGTTAAATTTAAACTTAAAATTTAATCTAAATTTAAATTTATATATTTGCATTTAAATAATTTTATTGATAAAAAAAAAAGTTATTTTCTCACCCCCTCTTTTTATTCTCCTGAATAGGAATTGAAATGCTAATCCCTCGAAACAAATACCAATAATAGAAATGGCCTATTCTGATTTCCATTCCAATCTCGAATCCTTCCAATCAAACATGCCCTTAGAGTTTGTTAGTACTAGAGCCCACAACCTAAGGGCGTGTTTGGTTCAAAATGAGAAATATAATTGGAATGTACGAAGATCGAAAACAGAGATAAAACCTCCCAATATATTTGATTCAGTATACCAATCGGAATAGGTATGGTTGATTCATACTTTCAATATTTAAAAAATTTTGATCATCATAAAACAATTAAAATAAAATTAAAATACAAAATATAAAAATAATTTAAAATTAAATTTGCACCTCAAAACATAATGGGTCGGGGTAAATCGAAATTGGAATGGAAAATAAAATGAATCGGAATGAACAACAAAATGATAAATTTCTTAATTTGTTTGATTCACAACAGAATTTGGAATCGAAATTATTTTGTTAAACAAAATTTAATTTACTAACTAAATTCATAATCAAAATTTAAATTCAAAATTCAAATTCATAATTAAAATTAAAATTAAAATTCACAATTTAACTTTAAATTTATAGTTTAAATTTAGGTTCAAAGTCAAAATGTAAAATTACATCTAAATTCAAATATTAAGCTTCTATTGAGATTTAAATTTAAATTTAAAAGCTAATAAAATTTGAATTTTATGTTAAATTTAAACTTTAAATTTAATCTAAATTTAAATTTATATATTTGCATTTAAATAATTTTATTGATAAAAGAAAAGTTATTTTCTCACCCC
Organism: Ananas comosus; assembly: GCF_001540865.1. NCBI lineage: Eukaryota > Viridiplantae > Streptophyta > Magnoliopsida > Poales > Bromeliaceae > Ananas > Ananas comosus. The sequence goes on along the minus strand of NC_033621.1, from coordinate 21,091,776 downwards.
CTCTTTTATTCTCCTTAATAGGAATCGAAATGCTGATCCCTCAAAACAAATACCAATAATAGAAATGGCGTATTCTGATTTCCATTCCAGTCTCGAATCCTTCCAATCAAACATGCCCTTATTAGAGTTTGTTAGTACTCGAGCCCACGCGTGTTTGGTTCAAAATGAGAAATATAATTGGAATGTATGAAGATCGAAAATAGAGATAAAACCTCCCAATATATTTGATTCAGTATAACAATAGGAATAGGTATGGTTGATTCATACTTTTAATATTTAAAAAATTTTGATCATCAAAAAACAATTAAAATACAAAATATAAAAATAATTTAAAATTAAATTTGCACCTCAAAACATAAACTTTAAATATGTAATTTAAATTCAAACTAAAAATTAAATATTAAAATTTTACATCAAAATATTAAAACGATAAGCCAAAATTTTAAATATAAATTTTCAAAATTTATTTACAATTTAAAATTGGACAATTCAAAATATAAAACTAATTTTTAATTTGATTCAAATTCAAACTTACATTTAAATTTGTAGATCAAATTCAAAATGCTTCGGTTACATTTATATTTTAATTTAATTTCTAAATCAAAATCTAGCATTAAAAATTTAATTTCTAAATTTTAATTTTAATTTTAATTTAAAATGAAAGTCAAAAAAATAAATTTAATTTTAAATAAAGAATATAGAATATAACCAATTTCATAAAATGCATTCTCGCTGGGATTTAACTTCCAATCCGACCTATTAGGCCGGATTAAAAAAAAGGTGATCGGAGGATTCCCATTCATTCCGGAATCAGAAGAGAACTCCCACATACCAAACACCAATAAATAGATTCTTTCATTTCGATTTCGATTTCGATTTCGATTTCAAGGTAAAAAAGGGACGAACAATACACACCTAACTCGCTTTTTATGAGTTAGCTCGTGTTTGGCCGAACGCAAGCCAGAATCAACTCAAATATACATAGAGAGAGAGAAAGAATTAGATTATTATACTATTAATAGCACCAAATCGTTTATGCTATTAAATTTTTGACCCTTGAATGAAGGAATGTGTGATTAGAATAATAACAGTCCCCTAAGGTTTATGGATAGTTGGTGAAATAGTATGATCTAAAGATTGAAAATGGCTAAAGACTTAAATCTAACGGTAAAAAGATTTGTGGCACAAAGTGCTTGATGCTATTAACAGCATTATAGCACAAAGTCAGAGCCTTGTTGATTGACTCAGATCAAATAAATTGAAAACTTGGATAGCGAAATCAAAAATTTTGAAAGATTAAGGAGCTAATTCAAAATAACCTATAATTAAGGTAACTTTTGTGTGTTTTCACCTAAATTCTCTACAAATAGCTCATTCAAATCTAGGCAAGCAGATGCATCCAGGTTACTTTCAAACTCAAGACTGTCCGTCCATCTCATGCCAGAATAATCACATTCACTTTTCAGAATGATTTTCCAAATGCTTCAGTTCTACCTCCAAACAAAATAACTTGAAATTAAGCGAGAATTTACGTCGACAAAATGAATTGACTAACAAATAGTGTTTAATTAAGTGCATTGCATTGTAAACGACTTTAGTCAAATCTACTAGGACTAAGGTTGTAGTTTGGGACTAAAATAGTTTAGCTTTACCTCTCTCTCTCTCTCCCTGCAACCTGAGCCTGCTTGGAAGTTGGAACCCACTTCTGTTTCTGCTTTCTGCAGTACCAACCTCGATACTGTGTTTACCTAAAAGAAAATTCCAGAAATCCTACTGCAACACAAAGCGGAAATGAAATTCTAATCAACAAAAATAGAAAGTTCAAACTCTACACTGCCAATTTTACCACATTAAGATGTCGAGGGCATAATAACATAATGCTTCTCTTAATAGCACTACTCGAACAGCACTAATAGGCTGTAAGGGAGGGTACTCTCTTTTACGTACAATAACAGCCACGACTGAACAAATAACACACACACTTTAGTGAGCAATGACACAAAAAAGCAAGAGAACGAAATACAGCATCCAAATATTAGCTATCGCATTTGGCGCCAATATTATAGAACACAGTAACTTGCATCACATAGGGCATGCAATTATATTATCAAACAGTAATAATCAGACATACAATGATTAAAACCTCCTTTGACGTAAGTTTACCAATCAAAAATCTTAAGTCGCTCAAAATCAACACCAGTTACCAACCAAAGAAGAAAATGCAAGATGTTCGTGCCTCGTCACTAAATAAATAGCATTTTTGCTGTATCATTTCCCGGATGATATCCTCAGCTGGAAACTCTCATTTGCTATACTGGATTAATTAGCACTATTTCCCTGTCCAACCATCACAAAACAGTCAGTTTAATGCAAGTTAACAAACATTGAAATCACTGCGGTGTTGTTCAGAGTACATGAAAGGCTAAATAGACACCTTAGCTTTAGTCTTCTTGGATTTGACTTCCGGGCTTATCTTGAAAGGAAGAAATTCTATCCCCCCCATGTATGGTTGTAACACTTTCGGGATCTCGACACCATCGTCTCTCTGATAATTTTCGAGAATGCAACAAACGGTCCTCTCTGTTGCCGTCAATGTCGAATTGAGCATATGCACATACTGCTTTGATTGCTCATCATTCTGCACAAAATGACAGAGAGACAAATACAGCCATTTATATACCAGGTGTTGGATAAAAAATACCCATAGGCATAGCAAATAAAGAAAGAGTGAAAATCTAAGGTCGGCTTCTCACTTTCTTCTGGCCGTATCCAATTCCTAATCTCCGTGATTGGTAATCTGTGCAATTTGAACACGAGACGAGCTCTCTATATGTCTTTGATGCAGGAAACCATCCTTCTAAGTCATACTTTTTAGCTGCCGCATCATTCAAAGCACCCGAAACAATGGCTACTACTTGATAGGGAATGTTCAACTGCAACAAAACCCCCCCAAAAGAAAATTAAAAGTAAAAGGGGAAAGGGAGGAACTGACGAACAGTGTGTTTGCAGGCAAGGTATTTAGATACGTCATCAACGAAAGCAGGAAACTCGGAAACATCAAAAACACTCTCAGAAGATTTACCTCCTTATAGAAATCCTCAGAATTCTTTAGCATTTCCTCATGCATCTCCCAAGAGTCATTATCATTTGGACTCGTTATGCAGAACTGTTCTACCTTCTCAAATTGATGGACTCTGAAAATGCCTAATGTGTCTCGACCATGTGAGCCAGCCTCCTTGCGGAAGCAAGTAGAATATCCGGCATATCTAATGTAACAAAAAATAGATCGCTAATTTCTAATTCTGAAACAGTTGTAATTGTTCCACCAATAAACACAACAAAAGTTAGAGGAACAAAAAGGCCAACCTAATTGGCAAGTCTTGGGGATAGAGTCGATCATTTAGATGATAAGCACATAACGGCTGCTCGGCTGTAGCAATTAGATATTTGTCATCCCCCTCTCCTGTAACCTGTTGCAGATCAACTGACATCATAAACTAAACATCATGCAGAACAAATTTCTAATTGCATTAAGTTCTGCAGTATGTATGAGAAAAAGCAGCCATTATGGGCATTGAGAATCATAAAACAATCCAAACACCTCCTCAAATAGACCTCTGAGCTCTTAGGATGCAAATGAGAGGAAGTACATAATGTATGTCATATGACAGATGAAAAATGGATTTCATAAGTGACAGAAGAAAAAAGAAAAAGCAAAAACAAGGTTCTTAAGCAAAATTTGAGTTCGACCCGAGTAAGAACAGGCTACATTAGGAATGTATGCTCGACTAATTTGCCAATTCACATTGGCTCCTATTCTCGGCGCTGCTGAAATGTGATCATTTTGTTCCAAAATCTTGTCATTAGACTGTTCCTCAAACATGACTTTGTAACTCATCTCTTGTGTGCATTGTAAGTCATACAACAATAAAATTTGCACGACAGATGCATTACAAGTATTCTAGCAGATACTTAAGCATCATCGCCGAATAATTTTTGTGGACTAAACATGCTTTGCACATCTAAATTACATACGAGGGGACAAACTATTCACGGTGGGAGAACAAGAATTTCTTATCGAAAAAACCATTATCAGTTATTTACATTTTACAAAGAGAATGCCTTGCACATCACAGACTTGTCACAAATTTTGCCAAGATTTCTCCATTGCTTTTCTTCGAGTGGATTTAGATGCTAGATGGCATACACAGGTTGCGCTATATATAGCACTCTAGATGGGCTAGATCAGCCCAAGCAGGGTCTAGGCTTTAATTTTTGTTCTTTTTAAAGGCCCAAGCAGATGAAGGCCTGTGGAACAGCCCTTTGCGCCTTGGTGTGCCTCGGGCTTTTTAAAACACGGCTTCATCCTAAAGGACTGGGTCCAGGACTTGATTAGCACCCCTACCTAGTGCCACCCAAAACAAGCTAGGATTTGCATACATGGCGGTACCAATTCAGTGTTGCCAAATCAGCGAGAGAAAAAGAGTTAAAAGATGTCTCAACAGTGTATATGAGTGTCGTCTGCAATATCATCTGGTTAACCGTGATTTTGCTAAAACTATTTTAATATTAGGGGCAATTGCTTATATACCCCTGAAAAGTTTCCGACTTTCTGATTTACCCCTCTTAGAAGGCTAATATTGAAAATATCCTTTTTACGTTCCAACTTATTTCTAATATACCCTTAGAGTTAAAATTTGTTAATGAACTCTGTTATCTCTATGAAATTACTATTTTGCCCTTTCAAATATATGCTTCTACCATTACCAACTTTTCTTATTTGCCCTTAAGTTAGGAGCACAAAAAGTATTTTGCTTTTTGGTCTTTTCAAATATACCCTTCTACCATCACCAACATTTCTTATTTGCCCGTAAGTTAAGGGCAAAAGTGGCATTTTAATTTTTTTTAACTGTGGTAGAAATTTAACTCACGTTTAACCCAAGTACACTTAACGGATGGTAACTGTAGGAGTATTTTGGAATAACGGAGGAACGTATAAGGGGTATATTGGAAAGAAAAAAAAAAGTATGGATAAATGAGATATTTCTGAAGTTTTGAGGGGTATATAGACAATTATCCCTTAATATTATACAACTAATGGATGTTGAGTATGACGAAACCTTCACTTTATCATTTTACCGAGACTGTTCTGGGGTTAGGATTTGAATGCAAAGTAATCTCAGCGGCTCTGCCAATTCACCTTCTTTTTTACTATGAAGAAGATCTCTGATAGCATTCAACCTAGGGGAAGCCATCCGTATAGCAAAGCATCAAGCAATGGCACCATTAGTATGTATTGTAAGGCTTCACCTAGTAATGCATACAAATTTGTATACCTGGCTAACATATAAGATACATTTATATACATTTATATCTTCTCTTCATTCATTGAAGGAAACGAAGTAAACTTTACAGCAAACAGCAGATTGAGAAATAAAGGAAATATATCTACAAAAGACAATAGATAGTTAATACTTGCCTTGTATAATTCTTCATCAAATTGTGCTAGCTGAGCGCATTTTGCCATTATATCTTTTCTCATAAAAAATGGAGTTTGCATTGGCAAGTAGTTCCGTTTCCTCAAAAATGCTAATCCGAAGTTAACCAGCGCCAGGTTCAAGAGGACACCCTCGCCCTTCAAATAAAATCCTCTGCCACCAGCCACATCAGCACCTACAAGCACCACATATAAATGTAAATAACATGCCAATTTGTACAACCGACCAAAATCATGAAAGGGTATCTTAGCTTCATAACATGTTTTGTCAGAACGTGAAACGTGCAATTTGAGTAGTTTTAATACATTTCTACTTCTCAAAAGAAACATATGAAACATGGCAATTCGAAGGGTGCCCTGCCAGAATGCACAAGAGAAGCAAATATCATGGCCAATGAGGCATTTGCATAGTACACCCCTACACCCTTGGCACAGCTCCAAACCCTCTTCCTTACAATCTTTTCAAGTAAAAAAGAATGAATTTTCTTTTGCAAACTCCTTAATTTTCCTATTCATGCATAAGGAAAATCAGAATTTGAAAAACGGAGGGCTGATTATGAAGAAATTTTACTTTGCCAACATTTAACCGTAGAAAGTTGATGAAATTAATAACAAAAGATGGATAGATCTTTCACGTAAAGCATGATTCGCATATTTGCATGACAGATTTCAATGCAATTGACAGTTGATTTTGAGAAAACTCAGTTCCCAAAATCACATTCTCCAAAACACTCAATTATTTTCAACAAACTTCATTGGATTGAGGAGAACTTCCACCTACAGAGGACAAAAGGTTGAGAAATTCACAATTATGAAATATTAGAGTACAAATGGCATACCCTTATCCAAGTCAACAATATCAAGAAGCTTGACGAGATCCACATGATTCTTTAGCTTCTCCTCAGTCCTCCTCTCACCCCACGTCCGAATCACCGCATTGTTCGCCTGCAAAATTTTGCCAAGCATTATCAAACCACTCTTTCCTCTAATGCGTCATTATCACAACAATAAGGCACACAGTTACAAATCAGCATTCAGAAAGAATCCAGCAAGCCCAAAAAGCTTGCATTTCATGAATTTGGGAAAAAAAAAAGAAAAAAAAATTCAATTGCAGCTCCATCAATTAATGACAAAAGATCTATAAAAGGAATTATGCTGTCCCCCCCTCAACTCTTGGTAACAAAGGTTATTATGATCATAAATGGTCTGCATAGCGAGTTGAGCATTTGGAATGAACTCGGCAAGGTCGAAAAGTTTCCATTCGGCAAATTTGGAAAAAAAAAAAAANTTGAAAAAAAAAAAAAAAGAAGAAAATTTTAACCGTACTTCCATCTAATGAATGAATCACAACGATCTAAAAATAAGAGTTGTGTTATCCCTACTCAATTCCTGATATCAAAGCTCACTAAGATCACAAACAGTTCATATAGCAAGTTTAGATTTTTTAAATGGATTCGGCAAGGCCAAAAAGTTTACATTCAGCCAAGGATTTAAGTATCGTGGAATGGAGTTACGCTGAAAACTTGCTGCCTCGGTACGACACGGTGTATGTCGTGTTGTGCTGATGCGTGTCTGTCACAAAAAATACCTATCCGCCGACACACAATGTGTGTCGGCATGAAATATTTATTTTCTTTAGCACCAACATATTCTAATTGCTTACAATATAGAATCTTTTGCACTTTATTAATGTACCTCCTAGCTAATTTAAAAAAAAAAGAGTTTTTGAGCCTTGCCATCGACAAGGGAACCGTATCATGTCAATATCTTGTCGGCACAGTATGGCACGATGGTCATGGCCCCTGCCATTGGGCACTCAAATCCTCGCATTCAGCAAATCAACAAAATAGAAAACTTCTAATTACAGTCCAAAAATGGACCTTCGCTTTGTTTGGAAGTCAGAATAAGATATCCAACTATAAATTATCCGACATAAAGATTTTCTTGCGCGATTCATTGAAAGCTAGGAGCTTGATTTTCGCTCTTTGAAAGGTCTTGGCATCTAAATTTGGCAAGGGCGATTTATCTTATTCCAAGAAAATGACTCGAAAGTCGAATACGGTATATATCCATTCTAAAATCAAGAATTATGCTATACCCCTTCAGTTCTCGATAAACAATTCTTGATTCTTAGATGAACTCAAATTGAAGCATCAAAATAATAATAATGGTTATGATGATGATGATGATGATGATAATAATGATGATAACAACAACAAGAAGGGACAGGCAGGAGTGGACCTCGTCGTTGCTGACGGGGACGGAGTCGTGGACGAGGTTGCCGACGGTCTCGAGGCGGGCGTCGAGGGCGGCCTTGGCGTCCTGCACCTCCGTCGCGTCCAGCTTCAGCACCTTCAGCCGCGCCACCTCCTTGTTGATGCGGTTGAAATCCTTCCGCAAACACTCCAATTCATACTGCCCTGAAAAATCAAAACAAAACAAGAAAAAATGACAAGGATTAATAATAATAATAATAATAATAATAATAATAATAATACTTATAATAAAGAAGAAGAGTAGATTGATGAAGTTAAGATTTAGTAGGGCACTTTGNGTATTCAAAGAGAACACGGTGAATGGTTCACCGTGTCTAAAGTATATTACTGGACACGGTGAACCATTCGTCGTGTCCAATACAAATCTCTTGACACGGTGAGTTGTTCACCGTGTCCAATACAAATGCCTTCAGCACCCCCGAAAATGGTTAAGTCCGTGTCCAATATAAGTAGCCAGGCCGTGTTTGGCTAAAAATGGAAGTGAAGGATACGGTAAATGGTTCACCGTGTCTAAACGCGGTGAACAGTTCACCGTGTTTAGACACGGTGAACGAATCACCGTGTCTAATGCAACACTAACACCCCGGGCGGGGTGGGAGGGCACGAAGAACACGGTGATTCGTTCACCGTGTTTAGACACGGTGAACGAATCACCGTGTTCAACTTGAATACCTGGCCGAGCCCCTGCCCGCGTGGCGCTGACGTGGCGCTGGCATGACAGGGTCAGGGCCATTTTTGCAAATAAATTTTACACAGGGCTATTTTTGTAAATAAAATTTATCAGGGGGCTATTTGCAAAAAAAGCTCTTTTAAAAATTAGATAGGTAATTCAAAATTATTCATAGTTCAAATAAGTTATACACGGTTTCTTTCTTTTAAACTGAGTAATTTTTACCAAGTACCAGTAAATGATTAATAGTTTATGGAGCACTAAATATTGTGAAAGAAAACATTGATTATCCTTAAAGCAATTGGTTTTATTTGAAAAGAAAAGAAATATTGATAACTGTAAACTAAAAGTTCGGTTAAATTTCTCTAAAGACGCACTCAAAATTGCAGTGATTATAATTATATGAAACCAAACAGCTTCTAGATTATAAGAACAAAACCGAAAAGACATCACATCTTTATTAGATCCTTCCCACGCGATCATGCTGCAGCCGATTGCGGAGTAATATGCTGTCGATCGTCAATTTAGATGTCCAATTGTAGATGTCCAATTGTCAAAATGATGCATAAATAAATGATCCTTTTCTATTTTTAAAAGTATTTTAGCTTTACACAACGTTAATTTTTATGAAAATACATGGAAATTATATACCATGTATAAAGTTCCAACATCCATTTAATAAAGCAATGAGGATCAGATGTGTAGCATCTCTACATTGAGATTCCACAGTTCAATTCTAATGCAACATCACTTAGATCAAAATACAATGATTCTATCTATATAACACTGTTTAACCATGAATCTGCAACCTCCAATTCTTTGAAAATTACTTGATTAAGAAATGGTAATTCCAGCTGCTTATGGATCCGTTTGATTAAGACTATTACAGTACATGATACTGATTGCAACAAAAAAAGAAAAAGAAAGGGAAAAAAAAGAGGTCCCACTGCAAAGCAGAGGCTCTTCACTAGTTCAACACTTTTGTTTAGATTGTCGTCGTATGCACTGCAATGCGCAAGACGAATCAACACCAATTATAAGATTCATTACTCCGCACAATTACAACATTTATACTCGACGATGGATCTACCGATGTTATGGGAATCCTTTCAAATTTACAGCTCTAACTAGGTTGAAGATTGAAGATGCTCATCCTTTGGAAATCCGAAATCATGGAACAGGCCCTGCACATGAAACAAATGCAATTAGCTCATTAGAAATATAAAAAGTATCACTTCTTTACATCAATTATGCCGAAACATTACCTTCCAATTTTGCAGATTTAGTTTAACCTGATGTTCGTTAATCTATTTGTAATTGCAGGAAAAGATTAATCTTAAAAAAGTCATTTTTTATGTGTTCAGGGTGGAATACTGCTAAATATTAAAAAAACTAACTAGAAATATATAATCCCACCAATCATCTCTTTTCTCTGCAGTATACATTTGACACAAAATGAACATAATAGGCGCATCAAAATGTTTGGCCCACGTATACACAGAGAAACAATAATCATCTAACAGTGTGTGGTGATAGTTTTTTTTTTTTTTGAGAGATAGGTAGCATGCTACCCGCTTCGTTTATTTTATTTAGAAATTGTGTGGTGATAGTAGTTGCGAAAGTTTTAACTAATAAGTAAGATGTTATTTCCATTTGCCCAAGGAGAACCATTTGTCTGTTCCCACTCTTCGTCACACTTTCGCTCAACAATCCACTGAAATGCAAAATCATAACCTATCTCTTTTTATGGACATTAAAATGAAAAGTTCCCCATACAAGCTAGTTTAGGTCCAAACTAAACCCTCTTCCTTTATGACAAAATGCAAACGCAGAACGTGAAATAATATAACATGTCCAGGAAGTGTAGTTTGCCCAAATGTATTGTCCACTGACCTCAGCATCACTAATTGCATACGCCACACAGTAATGTTCCTGAGGAAAAGAGTGAATTAAACTTCATGATAAAGGTAAACCGAAACAAGCAAAAGCTTATTAGAAGGGAACCGTGCCATAACCATTATAAAATATAAATTGGATGATGAACTTGCCTGCATCATATACCACTCTTCAAACTCATCAAACAACTCGAGTCTCTCAATCCTGCGACAAACGAGTGTATGCAAAGATTTAGTGGCAAAGAAAACAAATTTCAGAGTAATCATTTGATTCGATTAAATTATCGTTTTGAACCTTCGGTCAAAATAAGCAGGTGATTCCTCTCATGAACTAGGTTGAGTTTCAATCCATTAAAAGACAAAAGTTCTGAGAACCAAGTTAAGTAACTTGCACTCTTTCTTGAAGTCCCCAAGTTAATACTGTTGTAACTGTGGCTAGATATATATAAGGGAAGCAAAACATTCAGGGTTTATTTGGATAGGCAAGCTGATGTGCTTATAGCCTCATGCGCATCACAAACATTTGTTCATGAACGCATCTCGGGGGATGCTTCCTCTGTTATAACTATCAGTGCATTGGCGGGACCTTCATGTTTCTTACTGGTGCTAAACAGCTTGCTTCTTTCTGAGTCGCATAGAGCACCACACATTGGGACAAAAATACAGCGACAAGCAGGCCATAAGAAGCTATATCTGCTTTTGAGAAGAAACTATTTTAAAAGAATGAGTTGAGGTACCAAATGCACTTGAAAATAAGGAAATCTACAACTAGCACTATTGCAGAAAAGTAAAGAAATGCATTTTTCTTTTTGAATTATATAAAATGCAGTACTTATAATGTATTTAGTCAAGAATCACTACCTGCGCCTTTCTTGAATGTCAAGGAATTCGTTATATATTTTCAGCATATCCCAAGCAACAGCTCTCTGAAGATCAATAATGTCACTACAACCCTATAAAATCATACTATATCATAGGCTTTATGACATAATAGTAATCTTTTGAGACGTGAGGAACGCACCTGCCATCCCTGGTCGAGAAAAAGCTTCTCCTTGGATTTTAAGGTTGGTGTAGCATGTATACTGAGGAGAGGACATCCTCGACTCTGCACTTTGATGTCGACATTAAGTTAAAAGATCATTGGCAGCTGCGGAACTTGTTCCAAGCGTTTAGAAACAACGAGATCAAAGTAACAAGAAAGATCAAGCAAGATCAACTGAAAAATAAAATCAAGTAAAACAAAATAAAATAAAATAAGATAAGCATTGCTATCGCTCCTGATTGCCAAAGAAAGACTCCCGCACTATCCATTGTTTGCATCTATACTGTGCTAAAGCTCCCATTGTTGCTGCATACTTCTTTCTTTCTGTCTATCCATCTTCAATCAATGTCCACTGTCCTTATACTGCATCCTTGTTATTTTGTTGTGCTCCAAAAAGAGTCTCCTAGAATATCTACACCCGTCCTCTTGCAACATTTACACCTTGAGCAAAACAACCTAATATAGAACATAGTTCTAAGTTTCAGCCTAAACTCCGAAACCAAAACAGAAATATTTTGGTTTCAATTTCGATGGTCACCGTCTGTAAGTAGGGTCCAGAACCCATTCAGACCAATCTGGTAGAGTGATCTTCAAAGAAGGTAGAGCTTCATAACATAGTACACATTGATAGAAGAAATCTAACCTTGACATAATTATGAGTTCTAGTAGACTTTGGACAAAATTTAATTAGGCTGGGCATGGCTAGGAATATGATAAAATAGGAAGTAGTCAACCAAAGACAAATGGCTCGACCTCATTAAGGGTTTGGTCGAGAAAAACTAGACCATCAACGAGCTACTGCATGTTGCACGCCTGCAAAGACACACGAAAACTCAACACCCTGTTGGGCTAATGTCCAGTCTGGGGCCTCTGGGCCACCACAGAGCAGCAAATTTCCAATGTAAGGCCAGCTGGGCAACCACAGAAAAATGATGGCATGACTAAGGGAGGGATGTGTTTTGTGCAATGACAGGAGGCAAGTTATAGTTGACGGCAAAGTGGCTAACATTTCCACGTGAAAAAATTATCTACCCTAATAAGTGAAAGAATTGAAAAACATAGGAAAAAGAGAAAAAGCTGATTTCTTTTGCAAAATGGCCTGGATCCTTGGGGTTCAAATTGCATATATTTCTTTATATATGACATTTTAGCTCAGCTTAATTGACTCCATGTCGACAAAATGGTTGTCCAAAATCATCTAAAATAATCTACAAAATGCACCTCAAAATTCATTATGTACTAGCACAACATCATGAAGCAGAATACTACACGCACTCTCTTATTTGTTCTTCTGCTTTCTTTTAGTTCATGTTCGTCACTTTTTCCAGCCAGCCAGCCTTTTTTCCCTTAATACTACTCACCGAATTTCATATCTATGTGCGGCATTATCAGTTTGGCACTTTCTGTTCTAGATTTGCAAGATTTTTATGTCACAATGGACCAATAGAATCTGAACACAAACTAACAAAGTTCCTCAACCCGAGGTATAAGCTACGATAAACAAATATGTGTTGGTTAACCAAGCAAACATCTCATATAAGTTTTGTGATAATTTTCTGCATTAGTGCATGACAATCCATTAACAACCAGAAGCACAACTCTATAGTATGCTAAAAATGAAAAATGCATGAGAAGCCAACTGACTAGAAAATAAACTACAAGTTCATCCACATTACCTCAAGATTTTTTATCATTTGCTGTCCGAATGCATCATCAGGATGGATCTAAGAGTAAACAAGATACCGATATACGAAATAAATAATCAAAAGAAAAAGGTTGAAGGGAAACATCAGACAGTTCGAAAGAACCTGTTCATATAGGAAAAAGACTGCAGTTGCAAATTTTTCTGAAGCCCATCGAACAATAGAACGCGTCGAAATTGGATCTAGATATATCAACACGCACTCTGCAATTATAAAGGTTGGCAGGCTGATGACAAGATCAGAATGAGCAAGTTCAATTCTTTGCCATAAACTCCTATTTATATAAGTAAACAATTCATACTTAAACAGAAGATTATACAAGTGCTTCCACATATGTTGGATTTGCCAAACAGAAATTAACTGTGTCATGCTTATTTGATTGGTATAGACGAATTAAAATAAAAGTTCAATATAATATACATGTTTGATCTTCTTCCTTCTTACTAAGGAATATAAGAGATATCGTCAGATGCATCAGTACAAATACATTAGTATCACTGTTATGCATAAAGCTATAATGTATAATACTTTAGTAAGAAAAAGGAGATAAATGCTTTTTAACAAGGGGCAATTGCTTATATACCCCTGAAAAGTTCCCGACTTTCTGATTTACCCCTCTTAGAAGGCTAATATTGAAAATACCCTTTTTACGTTCCAACTATTTCAAATATACCCCTAGAGTTAAATTCCGTTAATGAACTGTTAATAATAACTGTTATCTGTATGAAATTACTATTTTACCCTTTCAAATATACCCTTCCACTATCACCGATTTTTCTTATTTGCCCTTAAGTTAGTGGTACAAAAAGTATTTTGATTTTTGGTCTTTTCAAATATACCCTTCTACCATCACCAACATTTCTTATTTACCCTTAAGCTAAGGGCAAAAAAGGCATTTTGATTTTTTTAACTCTAGTAAATATTTAACTCACGTTTAACCCAAGTTAACTTAACGGGTGGTAACTGCAGGGGTATTTCGGAATAACGGAGGAACATATGAGGGGTATATTAGAAAGAAAAAAAAAGTAGGGGTAAATGAGATATTTCTGAAGTTTTGAGGGGTATATAGGCTATTATCCCTTTTAACAAATATAGCAGCATCAAGAAAAAAAGGTTAAGGAAAATATACAACTAGCATCATAAATTTATAAGCATTTTAAACACAAAACCCCATACATACTCGACTATTACATCAACCGGTTACAGAGTTTACTGATTTTCAGGAATTTATAAAGAAAAAAAACTAATAACTTTTTTGTTAGCACCCACTAGAAAAGAGTAACGGAATAAGGAGTAGCCTCGCACTAAATTAGGAGTCTAATAGGTAGTTAAACAGAGTAAGGTAACCAGTAGCCTCGCACTAAATTTTTAACTTAACTGAATACTCACTTAAACTATAAAGATTGGAACTAAAAGAGTAAAAGTTAGTACAGACAATCAATTGATCAACTGCAGGTCCAAATATATGTTAAATCATTATGTTGTCAACCAAAACGATTAGAATAAGGATTAAATGATCATTTTTTACTGTATCTGGTCATTGTTTTGAACCTTAATTATTTTTTCCCATGTCGCTTTGAGGGGTTTTCTGAAATTTACTAAATTGTATCAAGGGCTGATCTGGTGACCATGTAAACATAGATAGTTTTTTAAAAAATGTTGTAAAAGTTACGGGATGAGTTGTAAGCTTCCCAAAAGGCAAAGAATGAGAGGGGGAAAAGGGGAAAAATTTACCGAGGATCTAACTGAGCCAGATCGATGACGGCATCTAATTTTTGGATATCACGCAGATCAACAGGAAGTAGTTTGTAATGATTGCTTATGATTTCACCTTTCTCTGAAATAATGGAAGCTCTATTTTTAGTATACAAATAGATAAAATAACAGCAGCCTACCTGCTTAGTGAACAATAAATCTCATCTAGTAAGATGTCACGAGAGTCTAAATTGGAAAGAGTCAACATTGCTTATACTAAAATGAGAAAGATCATGGTAGATTGTGTCTCCAATGAAACCCCTTAGGCCTAAGGACATATAAAATAAAGGATGATGCAGGAAGTCAAAAGCAAATATCAGGTCGAATAATGGGCTTCAAAGAACAGACTAAGACGAAAGATTCTGATATGACTAATAGTATTTTTCATTTCTCATCCAGCTAAGTACACAGACATCGATATTCAAGTATAACAACTTAGATGTTAGTATACAGCAGAAGCAATGACATTGATTCACTGCAGAAAATGTGCAGAATGCAAAATTGTTCAGTTTTGGCAATGTGGTGAAGTATTATAGATTTCAGATTCATGGTAGAGAATATCTATGTCCAATCAAATTGAACTAAGGGTGAATTTTCAAAAGAAAAAGCAGTGAATAGTAAGTAGAATGAATGAACAAGCATTCAATATGGCAATGGAAACACCACAAAGAAATACATATATAAATTCAAGCTGAGATCGAGCAGACATTGACGGATGGGTGACTGGACAAGGCCCCTTTTTTTGTTTTGTTTTCCTCCCAGTTCTTCAACACTTCTTCACATGTTTCCACCCTTATTCTCTTCTCTTAATTTTGACCAAATACTACATCTAAAAGTGGTAGCGAACAAAGTTTTGGTTGTTTAACGAGGGATCAAACATTTCTATTACCCCCATAATGGTAGATAAGGAAATGTCCATGCACATAATTAATTATCAACTTTTACTTATTAAATACATTTAAGTATATTTTTGTGGTCATTAATTGACAGGTAATAGTACGAGCGACCAGAAACCAATCTATAGGAGAAAAAAGAAGTTTGAAGAAGAAAAATGTCAAAGAATGCAAGCCAAACCATGACTTATCTAATTTTGAACTAAGGTAACACAAGGGACACTAGAAGTGATAAACAAGATATGTGGAAATATATGTAAAGAATACAGCTAACCTTTCGAAATAGATACTTCCGGTCCACACTTTTCCCTTAATTGGCTATAGTGGTCTATGAGAGCAGCTTTCTTGCTGGTTACCTGACGAATGACAATACAAATAAAAATAAGAATGAATTCATGATAAAAATTTCCTGCCTAGCAAAGAAGTAGAATTTATTTGTCATGATTGTTATGAGATCAGAGTGCTTTAAATAAATAAACAGCAATCAGGCATTCACCAGGAAGTGAATTTTTGAGTTTATTTTCAGAAGCAATACATATTACAGCCTAAGTACCGGACAACGATCACATGATATGAAATGAATAACTATATTGAATAGTACGCAATAAGATACCAGAGATGCTTAGAATCTCACACCTCCTTGAAGTCAAGTTCCACATAAAGATGAGGTGCAATCCCTTCATCCTGTAATGGGAAAAAATAAAAACAACGCGATATCAAATATAAGCAGATGCACAAGACAGAAGAGAAGAGAAATCAGCTTTGGAAAAAACTTTTATCTCATTTACTAATGCTTAGACACAAAGAACATTAATGCAGTATCTTGGAAATGACATAGAAGCTAACATGGAAATCCAAATAAGTAGAGATAATCAAGAACTGCCAACCAATCCCTTCATCCCACAACAAAGGGAAAGAAAAAAAAGAAAAAAAAAAAGCGATTCCGTACATATTCATTGCATTATCATAAAATCATCAGTGACACAGGATAGAAGGGGAGAAGCGATCAACTTTGCCCAGAATTCTACTCATTTAGTGACACTCAAAACACCTAGAACATCAAAATAACATAGCGGCAATGACATAGAAACTAAAACAAAACCACAAAATAGATAGAGATAATCAAGAGACCAGCGAGTGGTAATAATAATAATCAAGCCAACTGCGAATGCTACAGTTGGAAAGTATCACTCACCATCAGCTGAAAATAAGTCGTATCAAAGCCAGCACCAAGAGATAATATCTGCTTTTGCTTCTGGTCGCTGTCATTGCACTGACTTTCTGTCTTCAGAAATTGAAGGAGGAGCTTTCTAAGAACAGCCCAACGAGCAAAATATCCTTCAGGATTCCATTTGGCAGAACCATGTACAAGATTTGTTAGTTTTTAATATGCTATTAGACAAAACTACTTTTAATTACGGTGGCAGCAAATCATACCACGGTTGATTATTGGAGCCCTCCTGATCGGTCTTCTAACAAACAAGTGCACATAATCGTCCTTCATGTATCCTTTTTTAACACAGGATCTGTGGAAAACAAGATGCATAATTAGTTCTAGCAAATCAAAAATAGCTGGAAGCATAGCACACATTATAATAACATTGTGTGCTAAGATTGATCAGAGCTGGCATTATAATAATATTTCTGCATACGGCACATTTTTAACTCGCATTCTGCACTACTTTCTGAACAAAGTCAGAGGCAAGTACAGTCGGGTCTAGTCATGTTGTGCGAATTACGATTGTTAAGTAGTTTATGCTAGTTAAGTTTGTGAGAGCTGCGCTTGCCTTAATTTGATGTAATTAGTTGACAGGACAAACAACTCGATGGGATACATGAATCCTTTATACAGGTATGGTTGATCCCAGCGATTAAAGTGCCGTGGCACGAGGTCGTGCCGGAAATTTGTTGGCACGATACGGCACGGTGCATCCCGGGCCGTGCCGATGCGTGCCGGTCAAAAAAATATGTGTGCCAACACGTAATGGTATGAAATATTTATTTTCTTTAGCAACAAAATATGCCAATTATTTATTATACATTTTTATCAAATCTTTTGAACTTTATTGAAAAAATTACTTACTAATTTCAAGAATAGAGGGTTTTGAGTTATGCCACCGGCACGGGGGTTGTATCGTGTCGATATCTTGCTGGCACGATACAGCACAGTAGATACGGCCCGTGCCGTTAGGCACTTTAATCCTTGATTGATCCCAAGAATTTAAGTGCCGTGGCATGGAATCGTACCGAAAACTTGCGGCATGGTGTGTGTCAGATCATGCCGATGCGTGCAAAAAATATATATGTGTGCCAACACGTAATGGCATGAAATATTTATTTTCTTTAGCAACAAAATATGCCAATTATTTATTATACATTTTTATCAAATCTTTTGAACTTTATTGAAAAAATTGCTCGCTAATTTCAAGAATAGAGGGTTTTGAATTGTGCCATCGGCACGGGAGCTGCATCATGCCGATATCTTGCTGGCACGATACAGCACGGTGGATACAGCCCTCACCAATAGGCACTTTAATCCTTGGTTGATCCATTTCAATAAAAGTAAGAAAATATATAACGGCACAACGTATTCTAGGTTGAAATGCTACTTGCCGCCCCTGTTTAAACTACTCATCTGCCCCAAACAAATCATGTTCTCTAAATTTTTTAGGGTTTTTTTTTTTTTATTTAACCCCTTCAGTTGACCTCTACTACTTCGTCTTCATTTTCTCTGTTTTCTTCTTCCTTTTGCTAGCCCTAATTTCTCTTTCTCTTACCGAAAATCGGTCCTCTCATGCCGATTCTTCGCATCACGAATCTTGAATTCGAATGAGAGAATGATGCGAAATGCGTTCATGGATTCAGTGAGTTCTTGAGTGAAGGTATAGGAGTGAAGATGAATTAATGCGAGAGAGAGAGAGAGAGAGAGAGAGAGAGAGAGAGAGAGAGGAGGAGGAGGGAGAGATGCGCACAGCTTGCTGGCGGCGGCGTCGTCGTTGGTGGCCTGAACGGCGGCGGTGCTGCCGGTGCTGCTGCTGCTCCTGGTGGTGGAAGACCCGCCGTGGCTGCTGCCCTCCATCGGGGAGGGATTTCTGCGATTGAGGAGGAAGGAGGAGGAGAAGAGCACGACGAAAGACCGGCACGTCCGGCTCTTCCCACTTCGCACAACCTAGTAAAGCCAATGCGCAGTGTCATATAAATTGGGAAAACTTCAAAAAACCTCCACGTTGTTTCGTAGTTTCTCACTTTACCGCCATGTAGTTTAAAATGTATCAATTTACCGAGTTGAGCTATGATACTTTTATAAGTATCANTTAAAAGAGATCTTGGATCTACTTTTTGATTATTAATAGCCATTGGATTAAACACTATTCCATCTACCACCACCTACCACCATCATCTCAACCTCACATCTCTCCATCCAAGGGCTAAAAACACACAAGTATCACCCCCATGATACTTTTACAAGTATTCTAGCCCTACTCCAATTTACCCATCTATAATATTTTTTTCTCTTTTTCTTATTAATTTTATTATTTTTTTTCTTAAATTATTAATAAAGTTAAAATTAAAGGGTACTAAAGTAAATATTTGATAAATCTAGCTAGGTATCTGAAGTTTTTTATATATAATTTAATAAAATATTAACGAAAAAATTATCGAAAAGATAAAAACGAAACCACATGGGGCAAATTAATACATTTTAAACCACAGGAGAGCAAAATAAGAAACTACGAAACTACTGGAGGGTTTTTGAAGTTTTTCTTTATAAATTTGAGAAATTCTACTTAGGCACTATAGAATAAATGAGTGTAAAAAAATAAGAGTAATTACTTATTTATTTCTAAAAAAATTACTGTGATCCTTAGTAATTTTAAATAAATGATAATCTTACCTCCCTAATTACGGTGGCAACTTACAACTTAAGCACATGATTCTCCCACAGCTGTTATATAAATCTATACTAGCATAAAATCCGCGCTTTGCTGCGGATAAATAAAACTTTAATAAATTAATATATAATTACTTTAAATTTAAAATTTATTTTTAAAAAATAAAAATATAATAAAAAAATGTTAACTTCTCAATATTAANCTGTTAAAAGAGATCTTGGATCTCTCTCCCTTTCATTCTCTCTCTCTTTATGTATATATATTTTATTTTTATTTTGCTGTTTGGAAAGAGAGAGAATGGGATATTGATGCAACTTTGAAAATTTCTTAGTCAAACCTTGGGAAGGACAACTTTGAGAAGGAACTATATCTTGGGAAGGACAATCTTAGGAAGGAACTATAACTTGATCAAGATCCTCTATTTAGACTAAGATCTTCTATTTGAAAGTAAAAAAGTGCAGATAGACGTGGAAGTCTGAAAAATTGCCACGTACACCTTAAAGAACTGTCAAATTATGTATTTGTAAGGATAATTTAAAAGAAAAGATTAAAAGAGCTTTAAGATTTTTAAACTTTTTGAAGTATAAAATAAATATTTTTAGCAGCTTATCTAAGCATAAAATGAAAGACTGAGTGAGAGTTTTGGGACTAGCACTGCAATTTTTTAGAGTTTTAAAAATCAGGTCGAACTGGCCGATATGAACCAGTCGAACTGTGACTGAGTCTCTATACCAGTTTGGTTCGACCCATAAAAATGTGAAAACTTTACAACCCCTATTGACCCATTTGAATTGGCGGTTCAACTTGTAAATCAGTGAACCGACTCTACTTTAATTGGAGTGCTATGAATTATCACTTATTATAGATCAATCGGATGGTTCGATGTTGCAGTTGGAACTACAGCCAATTTGGGTATATTCCAACTGTTACAGCTACACTCCTACTGTAGTTCCAATTACAGTATTTTAATTCTGATACATTAAGCCAAATACCTAATTTGCTTCTATATACAGTTATAACTATAGTACAATTGCAACTACATACAATCAAACACACTCCCAGTGTAGGTAATAGTTTACATTCAATAGTAAAAATATTTATAGAGAGTAAAATAAAATTCTTTTAAGAGATTAAGGTTTCTAAATTTAAAGTTCAAGAATCAAAATTAAACTTAATTAAAAGCTCAAGAACTGGAGATGCAATTTACTTTTTTGAAAAAAAAAAAAGTTTATTATATCATTGGTCCCCAATCTTTCTCTAATTTTTTAGATCGTTGATTTTTAACATTTTGTAAAGATAAAACAGTAAAGTTACAAAAGCATAGGCTGCATTTTTCTTTATTTTACGGTCTGACTTCATGCGTACATGTTATTATGCTTAATTATTTAATATTTAATTGTGATTTACAAGCTCCTATAACTTTTCTATAGTTTCTAGGAAAATTATTTACATTCTTGTGAAAAGTTTCAGACTCTTTTATTTTATGCTTTTAAAAGTTTAATATAAAAATATTCTTTTAACGTTGCAAGTTGTTTTAAATATACTCCTAAAGTTAGATTTTGTTAGTAAACGATTAGAAACAACTGTTATTTCTATAAAATTAATATTTTATTCTTTCAAATATAATCTTCTATCTTCACCAATTTTTTTTTATTTGTGCTTAAGTAAGGGATAAAAAAAGTATTTTGACTTATATATTCTTCTTTCATTACCAACCTTTTTTATTTGCTCTTAAGTGATGAGCAAAAAAAGTATTTTGACTTTTATTTAATTTTAGTAGAAATTTAATTCAGGTTTAACCCGAGACGACTTAGCAGGGACAACTTAATTAGCAGGGACTAACGGTAGGATTATTTTTAAATAACGGAGAAATATACGAAAGGTACATTTGAAATTAAACAAAATTAGAATATAAAAGGTATTTCAAAACGAAAGGTACATTTGAAATTAAACAAAATTAGAATATAAAAGGTATTTCAAAATTTTTGAAGGATATATAGGTAATTATCCATTTCCTATAAATAACACCTCGTTTGGAAATTTCATCCTACAAATATATCCAAAGTTGTCCTAATGGTGACATGCTTAGCCTAGTGAACGTTGGAAGGAATTGAATTTGAATGTTTAAATTGAGGATTAGTAAGATTGAAGAAAAATAAAAGTTCAAGCAATTGAAAACAAATCGTTTGAGTTAAAAAACCATGAGATCTATTAAAAATTGTATTTCTAACGGATCATAAGAAGGCTTTCATGCAAACTTAGGACTTATTTAGTTCATTCGTTTTAATTTAGATTATGAAATCAGAATGAGATTTATTGATTCCGATAGTTGTTGTTTACTTTATAGGAATCAGATTTCACTTCTCGTTCCACTATAATAATACATTTATAACCCAATCTGGTTTTGGATTCTGAACTTATCTATTCCAAAGTAAATTTGTCACTCTCCTCTCTCTCTTAACTGAAACTCTCTCTCAAAATTCTTGATTTTTATATTTTTGAATGATTCATCGTTATATTTTTCATTCCAATACAATCTAATTTTATTTCTCATTCTCGTTCTAATTATGAACCAAACATGTTCTTAGCGTAGACAATACCTTCTTTCTAAATTCAGCTATTGTTTTTTCTTTTTAAATATAGTCATTTTCTTACCCTTAATTTTATCCAATCCTCCTCCAATAAATTCCCCTTCAGGAACTATTCAAACAAGCGAAAACCCAGCTCTATCCTCCACCTGTCATATTGTTTAGAGTAGAACTTCACCTATGACTATTCCTTTCTCCTCATTTCTCTCAAGAAAAAGAAAACCAAGAAAACAAGTGTTTGTTGTATGTTCTTCTTTTGGAGCTCTCTTAAGCTCCAAGAATGGAACAAGAAGATGAGGAAAAGAGGGCCCATGAGATTAATAAAGAGGAGAACGAACATGAAGAAGATCCCAATGGAAACGCCGACGAGAAGATAACCAGAAAATTCAGCTACACTTCCTTGAGTTCGGCTGACATAAACGACGATGACGATGGCGGCGACGATGACGATGATGACGATGAAAAGCGGCCTGTGCTGCTGGGCCCTCCGGTGCCCCTTAAGGAGCAGCTTGAGATGGACAAGGTATGTATTACAGATCTATATATCTATCCAAGTTATGGTTAGGCAAGAAAAAAAAAAAATGTAGTGTGTAGTGTACACATGATGAAGAATTAGGACCGGCATTCCAACTAGTTGTTTGTGAGTCAGCTCGTGTTTGACTCGAAATGAATTTGAAAATGATCAATTCGTTTAATAAACGAGTCGAATATGAACTGAACACGAGTTGGGAGTCAGCTCGCTCGTGTACGGCTCAATATATATATATATATATATAAAATAAAATTGTATTTTTTGGATTTTAGGCCTAATTCAAATGTAAAAAAAAAAGACTTATATTTTGTAATTTTAATTATTAGATTAAAATTTTAATTTTTTAATTTTCTTTCGGCTTCTCACTCTGTAGGAAGGGTGAAAATCTAATTTGTTATTCACGAACCAACTCGTATTCGGCTCATTAATAAACGAGCCAAAAGCGAGCTGAATTTTTTCGCTCGATATTTTAATGAGCCAGCTCGTGTTCGGCCTGTTGAATAAACGAATGAACACGAGTCGGCACTCGGCACCACCTCTCTCGTGTTCGGCTCGTTGACAGCCCTACGAAGAATTAAGATTTTAACAAAAATAGTTTTACCTCTGCTTATTTGCTCTATGTGTTTCTCTAACTGTTAGCATGGCTTAATACTTATGAATGGGCAAATGGCTATGGATGGAATGGAATGCATGTTTTCAGGATGATGAGAGCTTAAGAAGGTGGAAGGAGCAACTTCTTGGAAGTGTTGATTTATCTGGTGTTGGAGGTGCCATTTCCTAAAATTTATTTTTATTAGTTCAATTAATTCTTTATTTTACTACCATTTCAAAGTTGATTAAAGCATAGTGATGCTTTTATATTTAGCATTCTAGTGGTAAGAATCATTTTTATCAACTCAATACAAAATTTATTAGTCTATTGTGGTAAAAAGAGTCACATATATCTTTCTTTATTAGCACAATGGCAAATGAAATCTATTCACTCAAGTAATTAATCATCCAATAAGTTAAACTTTCTTTTTTTTAATATAAAAGTTCACATTAAAAAGAGTTTGGTTGGTTGCATTGAAGGTAATATGGAGGTCATTTAAGTAATTTAAAAAGAGCTTTGAACAAATCAAGAATTATTAATATCGACCATTACAATTAGAAATGCAAAAAGGGCGGATCTGGAATAGAGCCCTGCCCCGACTCTCGCCCTGAATCTATGACAGGTCAAAAAAAGTTATTTTATAATCCGCCCCAACTCATAATCCATTCCCGCCGGTGCCCGGAATCCTTTCTGCCATCTAATACTTTTTTTTATAAATTATAATACTATTAACATTTTGTAAATATAAATCAACAAATTTTTAATAGCAATGGATAGTATTATCAAGTTATATATAATTAATAACATCAACTATGAATCACAATTCGCAACAAAATTCAAAAAATTCAAATACACATATATTAAAGAGAAAAAAATCTACTAGAATAACAACATCAACTCGAGAATTAGAGCAACAACTTATTTATAGTAGAATTTTTTTTATATAAATGTATTATTTTTAGAGATACTTTTAAAAATATCACCCCATTTTCTGTCCTGAATCTATTTATTTTTTCCAATTTATTTATTTAGCCCCCTCAATTGGAGCGGATAAGACCGGGAGCTCCACTAACCCGGATCAATTTGCATCCCTAGTTACAATAAAATTTTCAATTAAGTTGTGTCAATTTATTAATCTTGATAATTCCTATATATTGTATAGCTGATGAAACTAATTATAATTTATTTAATTACGGGATAATTGCAGAGTCTCTAAATCCTGATGTCCACATTCTTGACCTGACAATAGTAACTCCTGATCGACCCAATCTGATTTTGCCAATCCCTTTCGTCCCCGACGCAAAGGGATATGCTTTTGCGCTCAAAGACGGAAGTCGATATCGTCTCAAATTCTCTTTCGTTGTTTCCAGCAACATTGTGTCTGGCTTAAGATATACCAATACTGTTTGGAAAACTGGGGTGAGAGGTATGTATGTATTTATGCATGATCTTTAGTTTCTGTAGTCTATATAAGAATAACAAACATATGACTCTTGAATCTATCTAAAGTTCTCAAATTTAAAAATAAAAGGCTAAATTATAGAAAATCCCCTTATAAACATCTATTTTTTTTTACTTTTTCTCCATAACTTTCAAAAATTTATATTTTACCTCCCTCAACATTTTAAGTTGTTGTATTTAGCCCCCCTTCGTCAGGGTTTCATCACTATTCCATCTATCTTTTATAATTTATACTGAAAATGCCCTTTAAAATGATAGAAATATATTAAAAAATTATTTTTTTATAAAAGAAGTAAGGTCAATTTGGTCATTTTGTCCTCTCCATTTGCGTCGTACCTTTCTGAAAATATTTTTAAAATTTTAAGGAGGCAAAATGTAGGTTTTTCAAAATCAGAGAGAAAAAATAAAAAAGCAGGTATTTACAGAAATTTTTTTTGTAATTAACCAAAATTACGGTGGCAACTTACAACTTAAGCACATGGTTCTCCCACAGTTGTTATATAAATCTATAAAATGATAGAAATATATTAAAAAATTATTTTTTTATAAAAGAAGAAAGGTCAATTTGGTCATTTTGTCCTCTCCATTTGCGTCGTACCTTCCTGAAAATATTTTTAAAATTTTAAGGAGGCAAAATGTAGGTTTTTCAAAATCAAAGAGAAAAAATAAAAAAGCAGGTATTTACAGAATTTTTTTTTTTTGTAATTTAACCAAAATGAAATAATAAGAGATAATTGTCTATATATCTCTCAAAACTTTTGAAATATCTTATATATTCTTACTTTTTTTGTTTCAAATATACCTTTCGTATATTTCTTTGTTATTCAAAAATATCCGCTATTAGCACCCGTTAAGCCATCTCAGGTTAAATTCGGATTAAATTTCTACCGGTGTTAAAAAAAAAAAGAAGAAGTCAAAGTACCTCTTTTGCCCTTAAGAAAAGTTGGTGACGGTAGAAAAATATATTTAAAAGCGCAAAATAGTAATTTTATAAAGATAAAGACTGTTTCTAGGGGTATATTTGAAAAAACTTGGAACGTTAAATATTTATCTTTTATATTAGCCTCCTAAGAGGGGACAAATAAGAAAATCTAAAACTTTTCAGAGATATATATAAGCAATTGCCCAAATAATAAACTGTATATTTGAAAATTTTCTTTTGTTTTTGTATTTTTGTAGTGGAAACCACCAAGGTGATGTTGGGGACATTTAGTCCTCAAAAGGAATCTTACACATATGAATTGGAAGAAGAAACCACCCCATCAGGTATGTTCGCAAGGGGATCTTATTCAGCTAGAACAAAGGTAAGAGTTATTTTCTAAATAAGTGTTAAAGATTCGCTAAAAAAATTCCGTAAATATAATCAAGTTAAAGAATGTTATTATGTGTTTTTCAGTTCGTCGACGACGACGGAAAATGTTACCTCGACATGAGTTACTACTTTGAGATTAGAAAGGATTGGCCATCGCCATCTTGATCGTGAGGACAAGTTCATGTTAAAATGAGCAATGTTGATGTTTCTATATGATGTTGTATTTTTGCACTTCTTTTTTATGCGCAATCTTCAAATCATTTTAAGATTGGGAAATTTAGATGATTAGTTTGATTTATGCTCCCTGCGGTGATTTAATGAATAGTCATTTTGTAATACTGTAAATCGAGAGATTCGTATAGTGAATTGTTATTGCCCAACAACGATCATATGTTTTTTTTTTTTTTTTTAAACTAAAAAATTCACCAATTTTGCATTTTTACAAAATAAGTTATTTTTTAAAATTTACAGGTTATGTCTGAATTTTTAGTAAACCGATGTCTGTTTAGATGTGTGCGAGGTAGAGGGAGGAGCATGGCATTGACACGGGGCAAGGGAGGAGAATGAGGGAGAGCAAACGAGATAGAAAGGGACGGCGAGGAGGGAGACAGATGGAGGAGAATTAATAGAATGAGAGAGAAAGAAGAGAGAATAGTTTAGTGAAAATTCAGACTTAATTTATAAAAGTTTAAAAAGTGGCCCATTTTTTCAAAAACACAAAATCAGTAAATTTTTATGCAAGTTGGCCATATATAAATTATGTCTAAATTTATATTTTGACTTTTATTTGATATTTGGTAAAAAAAAAAAGGCTATACATTTTGAAGGCTTTTACATATACAATTTGGAAAGGAAAATACTCTCCATACATATAAGATTTTCAAAAATACAATTTATTATGAAAGCATTCTTCAGTTATAGAATCAACTAATTTATAAGAAAAGGTTGTTTTTACGCAAATGACATTTCCGTATAAGAAAATTGTGAAATGGTAATTTTATATCGCTGGTCAAAAGTTCTGAAAATTCTTAGATACTATGCAAAGTTTAAAATTTTAAAAATGACATTTGAAAATACATTTGAGTTTTATATAGTTCTGAAAATTCTTAGATACCTATGCAAAGTTTAAAATTTTTAAAAATGACATTTGAAACTACATTTGAGTTTTATATATATATTATATAATATATATATATATATATATATATATATATATATATATATATATATATAAGTTGAGCTAGAATACTATCGATAGCAATGGGCTCCGTCTGCACCTATTTATTTTCGATTTATAGAGCCCCAAATGACATCGTACGTTGAACATGACTATATCACTTGAAGTGTTTAGAAATCAATTTCAAATCTTTTCGACATCATTTGCTCTAATGACAAAGGTTTCAAATTTGTAATTTTAATGGTCGATATGAATCGTTTTCTCGTTTAACGGCGTCAAGATATCCAAATTAATTGAATTTTTGTTAGAAATTCTTAAACTATTTAAACATGATCTATACTCTTGATCTTGACTACAAGACTCCTTATCATCATTTTTTAAAGAATATTTATTTTCAGCCGTTTCATTTTGTGTCCGCTCGATGGATAAAGAACAATATCGAAAATGTATAAATTTGATTCTAGATATTCAAGTGTATAGATCATTTCAACGTGCCGATCGTCGATTTGAAGGCTTCATCATAAAAAACAAATGTGTGCAACGAAGCCCGTGCTACCGATAGCATTCCAGCTCAACTCTCTCTCTCTCTCTCTAATCTCGTCGTCCGACCCTCCCACTCACCTACTCTGATCCTGACGGATCCCATTCTCACAACGTTTAGTCTCTTCTTCCATCAGCAAGCCTCTATCGCTCTCTCTTTCTCTCTCTCTAATATGCGGCATGTCAGTCAATTCATCCTCTAATTTGCTGTTTATTTACATCAAAGGTCTGCTGGTTTCATCCTCTCCTGCTCGTTACTATCCTAAGCCTTATACATGCCGCGTCGTGGGGCATCTATCATCTCTCTCTCTATATATATAATATTATATATATATATACTATAATATATAGGAGAGAGTCACTAGCTTCTTCTAGTTTTGATTCTCGAGAATGAGTTCGGCTACTATCCTCTTAAGAGGATAAAGTCTTTATCCTATCAAGTCATTTTGGATGATCGGAATTTCAAATTAATAATCGGCACCGTTAAAATTAATCTACACTATTAGAAATATTTAGAAACCGAATTTTATAATTTTTAAAAATCATTATCAAGTCCATCGAAGAGTCGAAAAATGAACGGTAAAAAACAAATGACTTTCTGAAAACAGAGCTTAGACTTTCTCAATTTACGATCGGAGTTATTAAATATTATCTAAATAGTATAAAAAATTTTCTATAAAAAATTCAATCGATTTGGATTACTCTACACCGTTAAACAAGCAAATGACTCATATAGACCGTAAAAAACTGTCAAGTTTGCAATCCTTTGATCACTATGTAAATAAATTTTAAAATTTATAAAATTTAGTTTCTAGATAATTCATATACTCTAGATCAACTTCAACCGTTCCGATCATCGATTCGGGTTCTCTATCATTAAAAATGATTTGATAGGTCGAAGGTCCCTGTCCTCCTAAAAGATAGTAGCTGGATTCCTCAAGAATAATCATTAACATTCACTATTCATCAACAAGTATAAATAAAATTTGAGTGCGTCTTTTGTGCTTTTGAAGCGTGAAGCCCTCTGTATTTTTATAAGTTACTTTCGGTGAGAAGACATTCGATTTCACGATTGGCTTTATTAGATATGAGCTACGCTATTAGAACTATTTGCGAATAAAATTTTATAATTTTTTGATATCATTTACTAAGTGATCAATATCTTTAATGAAAAATTCTTTATACTATTTACTGCAAGATTAATATCTCAAATCAAAAATTTTAATGTTATATCATCACTTTTTGTGAGATTTTTATTTTCAGGCGTTGATTTTGAACCATTTCGGTCGCTAGATAAATGATATCGAAAAACTGCAAAATTTATTTTCTAAATACTTCAAATATACAATATCAAATCTAACGGACCCAATTGTCGATTCGGAAACTCCATAATAAAAAACGGCTTAGGAGCATAGAGGCCTTGGTGCTCCTAATAACACACAAGGCTTACCACCACCGCCCCCCCTCACTCACTCTCTCTCTCTCTCTCTCTCTCTCTCTATATATATATATATAAAATAATAAGGAGAAACTTTAAATATAACCCCTGTGATTTCTCATTTTCTCACTTTAGTACCTTGTGTATCACTTTTATACTTTGTGATTTTATTTTTTCCTTTTTGTTATCCCTCCACTAATTTTTTTCAGTAAATCAGTGACAAAGTTAAAACTAAAAGGGTGTTAAAGTGAATATTCGATAAACTATAGGTAGGGCATTTGATGTTTTTTGTATATGATTTAATGAAAAGTTAACGGAGGGGCTGACGAAAAAAAAAAAATCATACGGTACTAAATTAATATACTCTATATTATAGGGTACTAAAGTGAGAAAGTGAGAAATCACACCAGTGGTATTTGAAGTTTAGAATTGAGCTCTTATGCTTTTAAAAGTACCAAGTTATTGGTGCTTATAAATTTTTGGCCATTGGATTAAGAGATACGTGGTTAGGAGAGTTGAGTGGGTGGTTCGTTGAATAGTATAATCTAACTGATGAAAATGATCAAAAGTATAGATCTAACGGTAAAAAATTTACAAATACCAAGTGCTTGGTGCAAGCACCTGGTGGTGTCAACGAGTCGAACACGAGCGAACTGGGGTCGGCTCGTTTTATAAACGAGCTGAACACGAGTTAACTCGTTAAAGTATCGAGCCGAAAAATTTAGTTCGTGTTAAACGAGCCGAACACAGGCCGGCTCGCCAACAATAAGTTAAAAAAGATTAAAAAGGATATACATATATATATATAGAAAATAAATTTATGAGATTGTACCGATCAACTTTTGATCTCATGGTTGAAACTTTATATATCTATACTATTTATAAAAGCGTGAGTTTTGAATTTTTTCCTCTTTCCCAAAATGCCGCTCCCTATTAATATAATTCTAATTACATACTAATAATATCATTCATTCAACTTTAATGGAATAAATCACAGCCGTACAATTTTTTTTTATTTTTAAATTATTATAAAATATATTAATTCTTAGTCATTCGATCTAATCCAATGACTAACGAATTAAGTATCTGTCACTTATTTTTAAATTATCATAAAATATATTAATTCTTAGTCATTCGATCTAATCCAATGACTAACGAATTAAGTATCTGTCACTTTTTTTACCTAAATTGTCCTTAGATAGTACGTATCAAATTTCACTTTTTATATGTGTGTCATATCTCCTAATAACCGCCGCCAACATAATATCATATTTTATCACAAATAATATTCGCATTTCTTAAATATTTTCATTCTCACACGTAATATCCGCCACCTATATAATATCCAATCACATAATACCTTCCGCATATATAATATTTAATCATATTTTTTTAAAAGTGAATATATAAAAATTATCTCAATTTTACCTACTAATATTTAAAATATGAGATATTTTTTCAATAAAATATAACATATAAATTTACAATTTAAAATTTTAAATTTGTAGTAAATATGATTCACAAATTGATATTGATTTGAGATAATTATTAAAATAATTGTTGACACAGACATACCCTTTTTTAGTCGGAAAAAATATTGCATTCTATTTGCGAGAATAGAAAGAAATTTATACTTATCCAAATTTTTGTCAACCGAAAGATATTTGCGCGTCCCATAAAATAATATTCCATACTTATCAAAAAAACGAAAATCTCTATGCAACAAACATTGAAAATATTTTGTATCTACTATCTCTCAATTAGCTAACTAAAAAAAT
Source organism: Ananas comosus (assembly GCF_001540865.1). NCBI lineage: Eukaryota > Viridiplantae > Streptophyta > Magnoliopsida > Poales > Bromeliaceae > Ananas > Ananas comosus. Next base: position 21,060,734 of record NC_033621.1, on the reverse strand, counting down.
TAGATTTGAAAAAAAAAATAATTTAAATAAGCTTATAAAATCAGCTTTAAATTTTAAATTTGATTCATAATTTCAAATGTGAATTAATATTTTAATTCAAAATTTGAAATTAATTAAAATTTCAATATTTTGGGTGTGTAAACAGTATTTCAAATTAAAAATAATTAATTAACTTGAAAATATATCAAATTTAAAAAATAGATGGGATGATAAATAAATTAATGTCTTTAATAATTATTTATATTCAAATTATGGATTCAAAATTAATTTCAAATTTGGATACATATTAAAAAAATTAATTTTAGAAAAAAATTAACTGATATATAAATTTATACCATCAATAATTATTTAAAATTAAAATATAAATATAAATTTAATTTAATTAAATATTACGTGCATTGCACGTGCACTATAACTAGTATATATATATATATATATATGAGCATTTTTCTAATTGAATTGGACTTTATATTTATATAAATATAAAATATATGTATTCAAGCGGTTATTGAGCCGAACACGAGTGAGCTGGCCCCAGCTTGTGTTTGGCTCGTTTATTAAATGAGCTCAGAAATTCAGCACGTATTCGGCTCGTTTGCTAAATAAGCGAGTTGATCTCGCGTTCATTTCAAGTAGAACACAAGCTGGAGCGAGCTTTATTGCCACCCCACAAGCACCGTAGCCGGACTCTGAAGTCTGAAGTTTACCCAAATATTATTATTTTATTATTATTATAATAATTATGAGCCAATCCTGTGCTTATCGCGTCGCTGGCTCGTTGCCCCTCTTGTACGCGCGCTGGTCCTTCTGCTCTCCTTCTCGTCGCAGCAATGCCGGCAGTCTGCCCGCAGCTGGTGAGGATCCCTCTCTCTCTCTCTCTCTCTCTCTCTCTCTCTCTCTCTCTCTCTCTCTCTCTCTGCAACCCTCTGTGAAAAAGTTCAAACCAAAACCTTATCTGCATAGTTTCAGACTAGAGAGCTGTACGCCCTGTTGTTACTGCCCCGAATCCTGGACTTCGAAAGAATTGGAATTCTAGTTTTCCTAAATCCGTTGTTTGGTATAATAAGTCAATGGAAATTCAGTTCATTTCGAAGGGTTTGGTGGGATTTTGTATAATTCAAATTACTCTCGGCCAATTCACATGATATGATTTGAGGTCGAATTTGGTGAAAACTTATTTGCTATTAGTTGTTATATTTTGTCAATAATCCCAAAATACCTCTATTATTAAATTAGAAGGTAAAAATGTATAAAATTAATTGCCTCTACTATCATCCAAATTTTGATTTTTAGTACCCAACCTTTTAATTTATTTAATTTGAGCCAATTAGTGATTTTTTTAAAAGAAATTTACGAATTTAGTTTGTATATTTTATGCGATTTACGTAACTGTAAATTCATTAAAGTAAACAGTTAGCTTAAGTTTTGCATTTGAAGAGCCATCAAATCATGTAAATCAAACTGATTGGAAGGTTGGAAGCTAAAGTCAATTTTGCAAGGTTGGGTAGTCAGGATCAAAATGGTCTATAGTTCAAAACTTCAAATCAGTTTTATACATTTTTCTTTAGATAATTTTTTTTTTTGAGAAATTAGTAGCATGCTACCGCTTCATTCAATCAGATAGTGAACTTGGCTACACAGTTAGGCAATCAGGCCTCTAGAAATGGAGTAGAAAAAGAAAAACACAAAGAAAGGGAAATATGGAAAAGGGAGAAGTATAGATCCTTCACATAAGGCAAGAAAAAATGACAAGAATAGACGCACCGCCGGAGACTCTTAGGAGAAGGTGTTATAATACCCAAAGTTTATCAGACTGATCTCGAGCCATACGGACGTCTGCTAACATATGATTTTGGGAGTGCTTTTTCTTCAGATAAATTTTATACTCAACAGATCGAATGGGAATAGTAATCACATTGAAATGATTACCCATCTTTTACCAAACAATAAAGCAGAATTGAATTCGGCTGAGCCACGATTTAATCCACTCCCAGTTATGGTAATGGAGTTGTTTGTGCTTCTTTTCTTTCGAATTTGGCTACTCTGCTTAAAGACCTTTCTTCATATTTCTCTCTCTCTCTCTCTCTTTTTGTTGTGAAAGCAGTGTAGATTTTCATATGTATCTTGTCGCTATTCTTTTGAAGTTCCTTCACTTCTTTAGTTTAGAATATTGAGATTATTTGGTACTTATTTTGTAAAAAAACTTATAGCTCTTCTCTTTGCTACACTAAACTTGGTACTTGTTTTGGATTTCTTTTGCCTCAAACTTGTATTTTGGTTACCATCTGTCCTGTTCGGACTTGACTCAACGACGTACTTTCTTAATGTGGATAACTAGTTCTATTTAATCTTCCTAAGAGCTAAGTGCGCTTCTATTTTAGATTAAAACATCGTACGTGATTTTACTGGACTTTTATATTGTAGGCATGCATGCGAAATTTTATGGGTAGCACAGTTCATAAAACACGTAGTTCAGAGAGGAGTAATCGCAAATCTCGTCAGGTTTCTAATGCTATCTGCTTAGCTTCCAAGGGACGCGGCTTTGGGACCGAACCTACTAAGAAAGACAAGGTTAGTACCCCTGTATTTGTGTATGTCCTCTTCTATTGCTTGGTTTTATGTCTTCTGTTGACAAATAGCAGTTCTTGGTGCATTTTCCTTTTCATCGTGCAATTATCGTAAACAATTCCAGCAAAGACTCAAACTTGATTTTATAGTCATTTAACACCAAAAACTCTGGTATAGGAATAGAGGAGTACATAGAGTTGAACATAGTCAAATAAGAAATTTGAAAGATTTCGTTGAAATTGTTTGTTTGGGAATTTTCCCGAAAAGATAATTGTGGGTTCTTTCCATTGGACCAATAGGGTCATTAGCCTAGTGTTGCTTTTGTATACTGTTATTTTTAATCTGACTTCCAATTTTCTTCTCTGGTTGATGCTTTCTTAGAACTTAGATAATCTTTTCTGATTGAATTAATTCTCTCTGGTAGTATAACTTTCTCCTGATGTTTGATGGTCTTAAATGCTTTTGATTATATTCTTGTTTAGTGCAACTTACGTATTAAGAAGCACAGATGATTACAAATTGACAATCAAGAAAGCACACGCTACACATGTTTGAAAAAGCTATAAATAATTAGTTATTTTGTCAAACATAAAACTAAAACTGTTAAAAGTATTGATACATAATTTTGATATTTATATGAAAATGTTATTTTGCTTATTCTTGTGACATATTTTTAGAATGAGAAAGCACCTGGTGAAATGGCATATTACTCTTTGTTTCACTTTCCTTACTCTACTTCATTCGGTATTTTCTTTTTTTTTTCTTTTTTTTTCCTTTTCTTAGAAACCAAGCGTGAAGAACCCAAAAGACAACTTGCGCCTCGAATCAGAACCAAAGTATATTTCCTCAATTCCTCCTATTGTATTTTCGATTATATTTGTATTTTGCTTTGTGGTCTGCATGTTTTTGTCACCATAGTCCTTTTAGCTTGCCTTGTAAAGTACTAGGCTTTTACATTCATTGAAATCATTCCCAATGTAATACATGAAACTTTAAGAACACTAATAAACCTGCTTCCAGGTCTTCATATACTATATAGTTAACTTAATCCAGGGAAGGCATATTCTGTTAGTTTGAAATCTATGATACCAGAAAATGCTCAGAATTCATGCCCAAATTCGAAGACTGGAAAGTGTAATAATTCTTCTGGCAGTTGTATTTCCGAACAGTTTATTATATTGCCTGGAAGGCAATATTGTCACATGAAAAGCACTCACTTGTTGTAGAAAATGGACAACCTCTTCTTGACGTAGATGTCTTTACCATATTTTAAAGTGGTAATTAAGGTTGAAAATTTTGATTTTATCATCTAATTATTTATTAATTTTTATTCAGGTACCTTGGCCACCCCAAAAAGTATAATACTATTACTATTAGATTTAATGGCCACGTTTTCTTTAACTATTTTATCTTCAATTCCTCTTCTCTATTTGCCAAAAATTGGGTGTCTCTCTCCTCTACTGCACCTGGGTTAGAGATCAAAGTTGCAACTAATATTATACACTACATAAGATAATTTTGACACGATGATAATCAACACTCACTCTTCGAACTAGTTCTATGTACTAATATAAACAGTTTGCACAGTTAGAACTTTGTTGTACATTCAAACTAGTTCTGTAGGCTCAGGGAAGTATTTTGCACACTTAGTGAACTAAGTTGTACAATCATATTTAGTTTTATGTACACAAAAGAAGTGTTTTGGTACTTAGAAAGAAAAAACAAGAAACATAGCCATACAATACTAATATCTTCGTATTTGGGTGATTGTTATCACTATTACAAAGCATTTCATCATTTCCTGATTGAAGAGGCAAAGATTAACTGTTGGTGGTAGATTTAGAATTCAAACCATTTTAATGAGAGTTTGATGTGTTTGTTATGAAAATTTGAGAAAATCCAGAATTATCATGAAGTTTACCAAAGGAATCCAAGGTGAATAAGTGCTTTGGACACATAATATAGTTCTTAAATAGATGCAAATATTCTAACATATTGAAATGAACAGTTGACCTTGTACAATTTGTAATCTCGTTTAGTTTTGAGATTTCAGATTAGTATTGCTTATATTAGATTGAGACAAAAACCTTCATGATCTTCTATCTCTTATGACATCTTAACGATTCAATGATAAAGTGGAGTAGAAATAAACACTTCGCCTTAGGTAGGTGAAGTTTGATTCCTTTAAAGTCTATACCAATAGTTGATAGACTTGTCAATTATATATAGTTATATACAAAGCTTGTTTTGTAGCTGTTGTTGCACTTCTTTCGTTATCAATCTTGTTTCTTTTGTTTTGGGAACTTTTGAATCGGTAAAGATTATCTTCTGGTGCAGAAAATTGATTTCTGGGGAGCCTGTTGGGAGGAATCGACGTACGTTCCTTATGTCTTCAACTGTTCGCCCCTCTGCTATGCGTTTTTTTTTTTTTGTGTAATGCTACTTCAATGGATTTGTCCATCATTTGACATAATCTTTTTTGCACTCGAAATGCCAAGTTTCATTTGACTAGAACCTGTTATTGTCTATTTACTTTAACTAGTTGCTTTAATTATGCTAGGTAGGACCCTTGATTTCTTTGCACCTCTTTCTATCAATTTCTGTTATATCCTGATCATCCTTTAAAAGCTTGAATATTACCCACTTACTCTGTTGTAATGTAAGGATGTACATGGATATTAAGTTTCCTAAAATTCCCTTCACTTTTGATCTGGATGTGTATATGGACTTCCTGTGTTCATGGGGAAGATAATCCTATAGTTGATGTGCTAGCGTTTTATAGTTTCTCTGAACTTATGTGCGTCCATGCTTGTGAGCTCCTTGCCACCTTGGTTATGTGATGTCTAAAACTTTGATTTTGTTGTGATAGTCTGGGTTACACAAAATACAGTATGCATTCTACATTATGGCATGCATAGGTTACATATCACGTGCCAATCTATTCATTTGATATTAAGCTTTCTATTATTCATATGGCTCATATTTGTAGTTCTGATTTGGTGAAGCATGTTAAAGGTGATTTCATATTTAGATTAATAAATTCAGTTTACCTAATACTTCTCCGCCCTACTGAATCTCTTTTTTCCTCTGGTATCTTATACTTGCTTTCTGCTTGTAGAGGCACCGGAATTAACTACTGGTATTGATAGAAAATCAAGCAATGTAGTCTTAGATCGGCAATTTCTAGAGAAGGTGGAGGCAGTTAGGAGGTACAAATAAATTACTGCTTGTTTGGCATGCGCCTACAAAGTGTGATTTTGGAAGAAGGGTGCAATGCATGGGAAGTCCTTTTATTATCCCCATATTGTGACCTAATCCTTGTACTTTTCGCTTGAACACATTAGTCCATTAACTTTCACATATTTTCTTACTCCCTAACTATCAGAAAAATCTAAATTCTATATTAAAACTAGATTTGTACCTATAAAATGCACAGGCATGTTTATACTAATTTAATTATGTTACATACTTTAATAATCAATAATACCTTAAAAGCATAAAAAATAAAGAAAATAAATATAAATACTTTACATATTATGTAATCAAAGAAAGATGAGTGCGGAGAGAGATGAGTGCAGAGAGAAACAAAAAAATTATAAAGTAAAAGAGAGTTGATAGTTAAATAGAGGAGTTACTGAAGAAAGTCGTCCTTTTTCTATGCAAAATAACATATAATCATAGCCGAAATTTAGTTTAAACATAGATAGAACACTAAAGTAATTTGATCCAAATTAATTTGTTTTGACCAAAACACACATTTATCTTATTTTACAATATCTTATTTTACAATTTCTCTATAATCTTATTTACTTTAAATTAGCATCTATTTAGAGTCAAAATATAACCAAATTATAATCTAGTATATGTAGTCTAATTTAAACGAAATACCAAGATATTTCTATTTTATAGATTTAAATCTAATTTAAATAAACACAAAGATATTTCTTTCTTATAAATTTAAAGTTGGACTAATTAAAAATTTTAAATTTTTTAAAAGGGGTTTTCTGCAAGGGTGATGACATGGCTTCACAAAATTACTCGAAATTATCCAGTTTTATGTATATTATTATTAAATTAATCACTTTTACTTTAAATTGTATGCACAGATCTGCACTCGAGAAAAAGAAAGCTGATGAGAACAAAATTTATCAAGCTATAGATTACGATGCACCTGTCGAATCAGAACAGAGTACAATTGGCTTTGGTACCAAAGTAAGTGATTTTTGTTAGTGTCTTCATAGAACTGAACGCTCATATACATATTTACATTTTATCTTAATGCAAGATAGGTAGGAGTTGGCATAGCAGTTTTGGTCTTTGGGTTAGTATTTGCTTTTGGTGACTTCCTTCCGTATCGAAGGTCAGATTTTTTTTTTTTTTAATTTTAGTGGCATTATTTTGCTCATCAGAGTTAATGATTATAAGAGTTTTACAGTTTTCCCGGGGCATCTTAATCACTTAGATAATCCTATGTTGAGCGAATATCCCGCATTCTCTTTCAAGAATAATGTTTTTTCTTCTATTATTCTTTTTCTGCATGATTTTGTTTTCCTTTATCAACCAACAGGTTTATTTCATAATGATGTTAGGCAATTCAGGCTACAAATTGATGCTTTCCTCTCGGAAAATCAAAGAATTGATTAAATCCCAACTTTCATGTCTAATGCGGCTTGCTTACAATTTTGTTGATATGCTACACAAATAAATAGCTCAATTTTCTCTTCTTTTTCTTGCTTGCTGGATTTCCAACTAGAGTTGATCTTAAATAGAAACCTTTTGATGGGTGAAAAGCTTTATGATGCAAAATTAATTTTGAAGTGTTGTTTTCTGAACTCTTAATAATCTCTGCTCATAAATTGCTTAGTCGTTTAACTAAATACGACTTTCACTCTTATTACAACAACTTTAGAAATTTTGTCTTTCATTTCATCAAGAGATTCTGTTTGTTTTTTCTTTTCTCTCTTTCAAGTTCAAGGTTATAAAACCTCATACCGTTCACCTTCATTGTCACAGTGATGACCCTATCAAGGATGCTACAGTTGTTGAAAAGAAACTTACTCCAGAGGAGAAAGAAACCCTTCAGGTATATATGACAATTAATTTTATACTTTCTTGGTATAAATAGTTTTTTTTATTAAATTTCTTTTATGTTATAAATATGGAATTAAATAAAATTCATTATCTCGTTGGAATGAACCAAAACAAGATAAAGAAAATGTGATAGATGGTAATCTTATGTACTTTTCTAACTACTAAGAGAACAAAGTAAGTGATAATGATTTCAGAATGTAGGGTATTTCATTATTGCAAGGATTGTTGTGCCAGTTGACAACGTCTGGCACGTGCTGCTTATGTTGATAAACCTATGCTGCATGTGCTTGTTGTACCAATGTATAAAATGGAGTATGTGCCGAGGCATGCCGTGTCGTGCTAATTGCCCACCGGCACTCCCTATGTCAGTGGCACGACAATCCTTGCATTATTGTTTATGGATATTCTTGGGGTTTGTTCAGTTGTTGAACTGGCCTTTTTATGCTTTTGGCTGAATCCCAAATCAGAAGAGGGGGAAATTTTGATTTTAGTTGGTGTCAATCTGAAACAAGTGGAAGAGCATTCACTGCTAAATTAGCATTAGTTTAAGAACATCATTTCAAAATGGTGAAATTAGATTGTGGGGGCAAATGTGGTTGATGTGTTGGTCATTTTGTTTTATTGCATTCTGTTTACTTTGATCTCTTTGATAGACTGCAAAGGTAAGAATTGGCTATATACTATTCCTAAATATTATAAACATCATTTTATCTCATCCAGATGTTCTGAACTGAAGCTTATTATGCTTTTAGTTTGTCCTTATATTATTTTGATCTTTACAAAAGTGTAAGCATATTCAATCAACAATTAAAACTGAAACCCTAACTACTGTACCTAATCTATCTATATGATTCAATCATATGCTACTTGCATGCTTATCATTGGCATACCTTGACATGTTAGCCATGCCTTTTAGGACGTTTGTTAAACTAAAATGGAAAAATCCGTGATATACTGACCTTTTAAGATCTTATTTGGATGTCTCACTGCTATGTTTAAATTCTTCCCAGAGGACACTTGAGAGTTATGAGGCGACACTTAGCAAGTCACCCAAAGATCTTACTGCTCTGGAAGTAAGTTTGCTCATTCTTAATTTGTATATGACATGTTGTATGCTATTTTACAGAATAAATTTTTTTTAATGTTGAATTTAGGCCACAAAATAAAACACATATAGTTACATTATGGGCATGACTTTCCATATACATACATCATTCAATTCTCATTTGCCACAAAATCCACAATTATTCATTCAATACATTGTTGTAGGAAACTTTGTACAATATGCTCATAATAATTGATCAACTCTCTCAGTGGTCAAGTTCAATGTCATAAAAATTAGATAAAGTAAAGTTGTCTATATACAACTTCTTTGCATAGAAAACAAACGCTATATATACAGCTCCTTATTTACATATACAATTCTTTATCTATATATACAACTGAAAGAAACTAATGATTTAGTTCAGTCATATTCAGTTATTCACATTAGTCGTGTTCACATGCTTCATGATTGTTTGAGTAAAAAAAAAATGAAAAAATAAAAAAAATAAATGGAAGAAGAAATAAAAAAAAGGAGAGATGTAAGGAATTGAAAAAAAAAATATCCCACCTCCTCTTTCCCAAAAAAAAAAAAAAAAAAAAGAAAAAAAAAAGAAAAATTGGCCTTGATTTCAGTGACATGCAATGGGATCCCTCAATGATCTAAGTTGGGAAAATCCTCACCAAACTCCCATGCACACACCCTTCTCAACTTCTCTCTCTCCTCTCNAAAAAAAAAAAAAAAAAAAGAAGGAAAGAAAAGATACTAAAAAAAAAAGAAAAAAATTCGTACCTTAATCAAGGTACCATTCCTTTTTGAATTCTTTTTTTGAATAGTTTCCAAAAAAAATAGAAGTCATTAGAGCTTAGTATAAGTTGGCCTCTTACAAAAAAAGAAAAAGAGGGAGAGATCCGAAAGAGGAGAAAGAAAAAAGAAGAACAGAAAGAAGAAGAAGAAGAAAAAAAGAAAAAGGTAAAAAAAAAAAAAGTTTTCATATAATCTCCCCCCTCTCTCTCTCCTGGGTACATGTACGAAAGGGAAGGAGCCCTTGTTGGGCATGCTGGCAGAGGGGGTGCCATGTGCACCCCCCCTCTTTTGTCCGTACCACAGCACAAAAAAAATAAAAGAAAAAAAAGGGGCTTTGGCTCTTGCATTCAACTACGACTTAGACAACGACAATCACAACGACTTCTACGACAATAAGAGATATGCATGCATACGAATAGCGTAAGTGCGATTTTCTTGTCGATTTGATCAACCCGACCATATTCGTGATAGGTTTCGAACCGATCAAATTTGACATCAAATCGTCACTTCCGCCGTGCGTATGCACCGCTAATCTCTAAACCGTGCGGCCATCTTCGCGATAGGTTTGACATGGTCGAAATTGTTGATCGAGCACCGAATATCTTGCTACGTAAACCGTGCGGCTATCTTCGCGATAGACTCGACATGGTCAAAATGGTTGATCGAGTGGCCATTTTCGTGATAGGCTCAACACGATCAAGTCCGTTTATTTTACTACATAAACCGTGCGGCCATCTTCGCGATAGGCTCGACATGGTCGAAAGGATTAATCAATCGGCCATCTTCGTGATAAGCTCGACAGGATTAAACCCCGCGTACTTGAACAAAACGTGATAAAAAATATACAATAATAAAAATGATAATAAAAAATGGACAAGAACTGTTTTGATTCGCCATCTTCGCTCGATTCGATCGTATTGCTATCTTCGTGATAAGCATCGCCATCTTCATGATAGGCTCGACGTGATCAATTTCGTATATTTTTTTAAAAAAGGGATGAAATTTCGTATATTGGGACAAAAAAAAAAAGAATAAACAAATAAAAAAAAACAAACAAAAAAAAACAGCAAAAAAAAAGAGAAAAAAAGAAAAGGAGGGCACCCCTCTCTCTCTCGATTTCGTACAGAGAGAAAGAGGGAGTTGGGTTTCCCCCCCCTCTCTCTCTCTCTCTCTCTCTCTCTCTCTGGCAGTCAACAAAAAAAAAAGAAGAAGAAGAAAAAAAGAAAAGAAGAACCAACAAAAAAAGAAAAGAAAAAAAATATACAAAAGAAAAAAAAAAGAAGAGTTGTTCCCTCTCTCTCAGTCAAAAAAAAAAGAACAAAAAAAAAAGGAACAAAAATTTGAGGAATTGGATTTGAGTTATTTAATTTGAAAATGGTTCAATCCATCATGGACCCAATGAACAAACTCTATCAGCAGTTAAAAAAAAAAAAGCATCAAGCCTACATACAAATTCGGGCCCAGAACCTGTAAAGCCTGAAATCCAGCCCACATGCAAATTCGGGCCCAGAACCTGTAGAGCCTGAAATCCAGCCCACGTGCATATTTGAATTCAAGATCAATATAAATCCAGCCCAATACAGATTCGGTCCCAGAACATTAAAGTCCGAAACCTGTCTCAGCCCACATCCAGATTTGAGTCCAAAACCAATGAAAACCCATATAAATAAATTTCTCAATCCAAAACTCAAAATCCACAAATAAAACCCCTGAAACCCAAAGTCCACAAATAAGATCCAAAACCCAAAGTCCACAAATAAGATCCAAAATTCAAAGTCCACAAATAAAATCCAACCAAATTTACCAAATCTGTGTCATCCAAATGCCTCCAACCCAAACCGAATTTATGGGCTTTCCAAATTGGCCCCTTATTATTAATTAATTCTATAAATTAAATTTTAAGGGTTTTCCAAATGGGCCCCTTATTATGAATTAATTCTATGAATTAATTTCTTGGGCTTTCCAAATGGGCCTCTTATCATGAATTAATTCTACGAATTAATTTCATGGGTTTGCCAAATAGGTCCCCTTATCATGAATTAATTTTTTGGGTTTTCCAAATGGGCCCCCTATCACGAATTGATTCTATGAATTAATAGGCTCTCCAAACGCCCCCACCCCCCCCTTATCATGAATTAACTCTACGAATTAAATTCATCGGTCTCTCCAAATGGCCCCCTATCATGAATTAATTTCATCAATTAATTTAATGAACGTTACAAACGGGCTCCTAGCATGAATTAATTTCATAAATCAGTTTCATGAGTATATCAATTTCAGTCGACCGCCAAGTCGCTAAACTGAGCAAATCAAGTTCAGATATGACCGTCAAGTCGTTAAACTAAATAAATGACTATTAAGTCCTTAAACTGAACATCTCAACTTGAATTGACCACCGAGTCATTAAACTGAGCAATCAAATCAAACCCTTTCGACCGCCATGTCGCTAAACTGATCATCTTAATTTCAGTCAACCGCCAAGTCGTTAAACTGAGCAAATCAAATTCAGATATGACGATCAAGTCGTTAAACTGAATATTTGACCATCAAGTCGTTAAACTAAACATCCGACCGCCATGTCGATAAACTGAGCATCAAAACTCAAGTCGACCGCCATGCCATTAAACTGAGCACCAAAACTCAAACCGACCGCTATGTCATTAAACTGAGTACCAAAACTCAAATCGACCATTATGTCATTAAACTGAGCACCAAAACTCAAACCGATTGCCATGTCATTAAACTGAGCAATTCAATTTAAAATCGACCGCCATGTCGCTAAACTGAGCAACTCAATTTAAAATCAACCGCCATGTCGCTAAACTAAGCAACTTAATTTAAAATCGACCGCCATGTCACTAAACTGAGCACCTCAACTTCAATCGATCGTCAAGTCGCTAAACTGAGCAAATCATGTTTAGATATGACCGTCAAGTCGTTAAACTGAACGAATGACTGTTAAGTCATTAAACTGAACATTCGACCGCCATGTCATTAAGCTGAGCACCACAATTCAAACCGACCGCCATGTCACTAAACTGAGCATCTCAACTTCAACCGACCGTCAAGTCGCTAAACTGAGCAAATCAAGTTCAGATATGACCGCCATGTCGTTAAACTGAGCAAACCAATATCCAACTCTTTTTGACCGCCATGTCGTTAAACTGAGCAAATTAAAATTAAACTCCTTTTGACCGTCATGTCGTTAAATTGAGCAAATTAAAATTAAACTCAACCTCAACTTATTTCGAATGACCGTCATGTCATTAAACTGAGCAATCTGATCCCAATCGACCATCAAGTCTATAAACTGAGTATTTAATTTTATGAAATTTATGTATCGTGGGGGAATGCCCCTGCTTAAGCCATGTACACAGCAAATTATATTAATAAAATTTTATTTGTCTGTTTGGTCTCTTTTATTATCAACATTTATATTTGGTCTCTTAATCGGGGGTTCCTTAACACTGAAAGTGTGGGGTAATTAACAACAGACTCTTTAGTCTGTTGGAAGTCATGAACCTATAATCCTGATTTCAAAATAAAATTTAAACAAATTTAATTTGTACCATGAATGACCACTCGCCTTAGAAATACCTACGGCGGGGCCGGTTCGTCCTGTTCTTTCTCATGGGCAGTATATATTGTGCACTTTCGCAACTAACTTTAACACAAGTGTTTAGAACAAAGGCAATTTGCGATATCTATTAAACTTTTCGACGAAACACAAGCATCATTTTTGGCTTCAGTGCTAAATTTGGTTTATCCACGGGGTCTTGGCAGGGAACAGCTGTTACATTAGTTGAATTAGGTGAATACCAAAAAGCATCAACTCTTCTTGAGAAGTTATGTAAGGTATCTTTTATTATGATTCTTCTAATATGCTCTCTGTATTGTTCTAAAGATTACAAAGTCGCCCGTGCCATCTTATAGTTCCTGACCTCTGCTTTCCTTATTAATAGAAAGATTTTTCCTTTGATATTCAGGAAAGTCCTAATAATGTTGATGCATATCGTTTGCTAGGAGAAGTAAAGTATGAGCTCAAGGATTACGAAGGAAGTTCTTCAGCATACAGAAGTGCTTTATCAGTTAGTATGAGCAAAAGGCTTTTCCTGCAGTTAATAATTTTGTGTCTTTACTCTTTAAGGGATGCCAAAGGCATTTATGCAGAGCATACAGAAGTGCTTTATCAGTTAGTATGAGCAAAAGGCTTTTCCTGCAGTTAATAATTTTGTGTCTTAACTCTTTAAGGGATGCCAAAGGCATTTATGCAGCATTGCCTTTTCGTATTGAGATTTTTAAAAATTCTGGAAAACTGTTCAACCAATTCTTATCAGATTTGGACTTGACGGGCTGAATGTAAACTGGGCTAAACAAACCGGTTACGGCGAACTCATCATCTCATTTGTGATCACGGAAAAATGCACATATTGTTGTACTTTCCGACGCATGACCTCTCAGAAGAGCGTAATGAGTGAACCAATCACAACTCTGTTAAATATAAAAATGTTTAAAACACCGTTCTCTAAACGCTTAAGCTGCTAGAGAACGGTGTTTTAAACATTTTTATATTTAACACTCCCCTCACGTCTGGGCTCGAAACTTTTTTTAATCGGTCCATGACGTGGGCTTGAATTAAATGGGAGGAAATTAATATGCTAGGAGCCTGGCGTGACTCGAACTCAGGACCTCCTGCTCTGATACCATGTGAAACAACCGTTGTACTCTAACAGAGCTGTTAGAGTACAACGGTTGTACTCTAACAGCTCTGTTAGAGTACAACGGTTGTTTCACATGGTATCAGAGCAGGAGGTCCTGAGTTCGAGTCACGCCAGGCTCCTAGCATATTAATTTTCTCCCATTTAATTCAAGCTCACGTCATGGGCAAATTAAAAAAAAGTTTCGAGCCCAGACGTGAGGGGGAGTGTTAAATATAAAAATGTTTAAAACACCGTTCTCTAGCAGCTTAAGCGTTTAGAGAACAACGGTTGTTTCACAAACTCAAGATGTGATATTATTTTTTTTATATTGTCCATTGCAAAATGTAATTTTAATCTTCAATAAATAACATATCCTTTTTAATAAAAGATATTTACTTATATTGATGTATTTCACAAGATATTTATTTAATTATATTCATGTTGAGACTCATGTAAAGATTATGTGCTCTTAAAGTTAGCCCTATATCGATTTTGTTTTCTTTTAGTGCAACTATTTAAAATTTTAATTGTTATGTTATTTAATTTATTAATTATTAAAGATGTGGTGCAACCGGTGGACTCATTGGTTCGAATGGTGAAACAGTGACACTACCCCTAGCCGGGTCAATGCCCCATCTGGCTCTGATAACTATGGATAGGCAATTGTATATATATTGGCTATTATATACATATTTCCTATTGCTTCTAAAGTGTCGATTGTTATCAATTCTTAGTATATTCTGACTGATACTTTTTATGCAGTTGTCTGATGGTATTGATTTTGAAGTTCTACGCGGGCTTACAAACTCGTTGCTTGCCGCCAAAAGACCTGATGAGGTGACCTGTGCTAATTATTATTACATGCAATCAATTGTTACTATGTGGTTAGTAGGAATCCTGTTTTTTCTTTTTTAATCTCGATAATAAGAGAGTGATCTCAATGCACTATTTCGAGCCACAGAAGTGGGCCTTGATTGGCACGCCACCGCATTGCATAGTGTCGTGATGACCGGTGGGCAAGGTGGTGTGCCAACAGGGATGAGGGGCCTCTGATCGGCTCACTTGGGCATTCTTTGGACAGTTTCATTTTGGCTTTTTGGGTTAAATGTTGTTTTATACTTTTTACTTAAAACTTCTAGTAATAAACAAGATTCCTGAGTCTTTTTTCATGACATTTCAGTAATGATATGCTATATTCCAAATGCATACAACTCCACATGTAGTAAAACGACAAGATTCACTTCATTTAGTTATAAGCTCACATGAAGTTCAATAAGAAGATGCATTTGCATCTTGGTTGAGGGATGATTGCTCAAATCCACCAGCAAGAAAGCCCCTAAAAATGATGACATTCCAAGGAAGAGAGCTTGAATCCTCCATGGAAACTAAAGGCGGATGCCAATTTTATATCTTGCATCAAATTGGATCTGGGATGAGTTCAGCTTGCTGAAATACTTCAATCCCGGTGTTTTAGGAGTTTGAGGAGAAAGGAGTTCCAAACCTTCAAGAAGAGAGGAAAAGGAGGCCCCTTGTTTCCTTGTTTTAGGATTCTTGCAGGGATGTAGTGATGTCTATGATCCACGTCATGGAAGATGTATCCCAAACATAATCATGACATTATATGATTGTAAATGTGCTTTTATATAATATTTTGTGCTTATTGACAATTTATCTTGATAGTTCCAAAGAAATTTCTGAAGTATGATGCAAAATTTCATGATATTGAGGATTAAAATTTAGGAAACACCAAATTCCCATATTAACTCTAAATTAGTTTGAAATCTTTAATGTAAGTCTATCATGATGTTTTCGCTAATAAAGCTAAAAGCTATTTTCATTTTTGTCACTAATGTCATCAAATTTTCGGTGATAATTGATTAATCGAAAACAAGGATTACAAATTGGGAAATCAAATTCTGCTCAAATTAAATCTCCATGTCATCATGATCATAGCAACTAAATGCATGAATAGAAGAATAGAACAATTTGGAGAGACATTTTAGGCCTTTTTGATCAAAATTTCGAAAGGAGGGTTTATAGCTGTCTTTATAGCATGGAGTTTGTACTGCACAGTGGCCTAGGGAACATGAAGCACAGACCTAGAGAATACGGACACTCCAGGGACATTTGTCTGTCACGTGTCCATCACCTGTCCGTTGCATGTACCTCATGATCTGTGTTGATTTAGTGTCTCATTTCATTTTATTTTTTTTTGTGTGGCAACGAAACTATGCCAATGAAACATATGTTGTCAAAATTGTGCGAGGTTTGAAATACAAAAGACGTATTGTGATTCTCGCAAGAACAAATAGATCTATGCTGAACTTGCCATGTTGTTTCTACCCAAGAGGAAATCATGTCGCGTCTTTTGAAGCATTCATTTATGTAGAAGAATTGTAATCCGGCTTTTGTAAAGTGACACTTTGGCACCCATTTTTGTTTTGACATATGCAGTTATTTCAGCTTCTTCAAGCTTTTACGTATTTTCATAACATTGGCGAATTTTGACAGGCAATTCAAGTGCTTCTATCATCACGGGAAAAATTGAATGAAGAAAATCAAAAACAACTTAGCAATTTGGTGGATTCAAATGGTGATGATGCAAAGAAGACGCAGAAAATTGATCCTATACAAGTGATAGTGTTGCTCTATAAATTTCTCTTTGTTCGTAGTTTCTTAATTACATTCATTTGGTTTCTAAATGCACCTGTCACCAAGAACATGCTACTCTCCATTTGCTCTCTTGAGTCCAGCAAGGGAAATAGATATCACTCGTAGTATTTTCACAGAATTTTGTTCATGTTGCAGTCCATGTCAAGAAGAGGCATGCACAAGCACATGAAAGACGACAACTTGGAATATTTCACTACATTAAAACACAATTTTTAAGTCTCCTCATCTTCTTATTTTCCTTTTGTATGCCTGCTTTAATGAATAATATATGTTGGTCTCTTGCATCAAATCTCCCAGAATTTTAATACTAGGCCTCCCTTTTTGGCTTTCGTTAGCAATTAATTCATGTTGTTCAGCATTAGCCACTTTCACTTGATAATTCATGGCTCTCCAACTTTGTTATTGGTGCTCATACTTAGTCTTGAATTTTTCCAACTGTTTCTCTGTATTTTGCGGTGACTGCATAACGATTTCTTGAATAGACCCACTCAATCTCTGGATAATTGTTTCTATATGAATTTCAATCGCATAGATACTTTCTCTAGACTGAAAAAAATCCTTCTGTCCTTCTAATTGAAATATGTGAATTGGCTGCTAAATGCAGGTTGACTTGCTTATAGGAAAAGCCTATTCCGACTGGGGCAATGCAAGTGATGCTGTGGCAGTTTATGATAAGCTCATCAATGAACATCCAGATGACTTTCGTGGTTACTTGGCAAAGGTTACTAGCTTTAACAGTTTTTGTGAACTCTCATTTTATTTCTCAAAATTTGAATCGAAGAAAATGCAAGTAATCATTGCATGGAAAAACGACAGCAAATAATAATTTTTATAATTTCAAAGACAAGTTTGAGAAAACCATGATCACATTATGGGAAACACACAGATAGCATCTAGATCAAAAACCTCATGCTACGCAAGTCACGTTCATGTTTCGTTATACCATATGTTGAAATCCTAGGAAAAGATATTGACCTTAATAGTTATGGTCTTGATCTATGCACTGTTGGTAATTTAATTGTCGGCCCAGAAACATTACCAAAGGGTTCATTGTGTTGAAGTAAAAGGACCCAGTTCTACTTGTACCCACATGGAGCAGCTCGCGAGTTAGACCATCCCGCACTTTCCGCAAACTATTCGGGATTCCATGTGGCAGAAGAGAAGGTGGTCTTTAATGGAGAATGACGAAATAAGCTTGTGGAGATCAAAGACAGAGAAACATAGGAATTTTTATCGCTACTTGCTCAAAGGATCCATCCTTTAAATCATGAATAACAGGGTGTCCTGTCCCCTAATTAGGTGTATAGGGCACCCTAAATTATGGTGTAGCACCTATATGCATGAGCCCTTTTATATTTTGCAAGCTCATTTACTTGCAATCTGTGATATCTTTCTTCTATTTTGACAGGGAATTATATTGAAAGAAAATGGCAAACTAGGAGATGCGGAAAGGATGTTCATTCAAGTAAGTGTTGTTTAATCGGAAATTTTAATAGTTGATCATTTAGAAGAAGTGAACTTTTCCCCATATATAAAATTAAAGATACATGGAAGTAATTTGACTTATTATCTTATTAGACTTCACTTTGTTTTGAATTCTCCCTGCTTAATTGAATGTAATTTGTTATTTCTGTTGAATAATATGAAACAACCATTATTCTCCGAAAACTTAAGTTAGTAGAGAATAGAAGCCTAGCGTGACTCGAATTTAGGACCTCATATTCTGATACCATGTTAAATAATACGTAACAATGGTTATCCTTCAAAAGCTTAAGCTAGTAGAGAACGGTGCTTTCATATTTTGATATTTAACAATTTCATTTTTTGTATATGGTATAAAACAGCTGTTGCCGCCAAAAAAATGAAAATAACTACAAAAAGGAGCGAAACCTCGCTGTATGAAATATTTCGAAACGACCTGTTTCATATTCTGGCACTCCACATTTCTTGTCAAACATATGAAAATCATTATTGATCAGTATCAGTTTAAATTGAATGTTAATGGACCCGAAATCGAATCACACAAGCCCTAAAATTGAAATATACACCATTAGAACTGATCTACAATATCTAAAAAGTTATATTGAAAAGTTCATAATATTTGCAAAACGATTGTTTGAGCTTCGGTTTGTTGAAATAGGCCCCTCGAACTTCTATAAAGGTCACTGATCAACAACATTACTTTGACAAGTTTTAAATTTTTCATTAAAAATCACGTACTTAATGCAGCTGAACGTAAAACTAAAGAGTAACTATTCAGTGCTAAAATCTGACCATTGCCTCTAGAGTTTTTTGGGTTAAAAAAAAAAAAACTGGAACATTTGAAAGAACAACAACACATGCTTTTGTGCTTTTATGTTTTATCAGGGTAGTCATGTAGTACTAGAAAACCATAGCCTGAGATGATTTATCTTCTTACTCTTGGGCTTCCATGCAGGCAAAATTCTTTGCTCCGGATGCAGCAAAGGCGCTTGTTGATAGATATGCGCGAAAATGATTAGCGACAAGTAAATATAGGATGGGCTTTAAGAAGTGAACATGCAGGCCCTTGGAAATAGTTACATTAAGCTGAAAAAAAAAAAAAAAAAAACAATGTCCTTGCTAATGAATAGACATTGCTAAGCTCTTAAGGCGAATTCCAGGCTGCAGGATCTGGTGTGACATGTAGAGTGCTATATGAGGCTTGATGAAACTATATCACATTCATTTGCTCTATTGTTTCATATTTAACAGCATAACATTGGAATATGTGTTCCTTTTTGTTTGTAACATATTTTCATGAGATATTTGTACATGATTTCAAGGTAGATGTTATCTTCAATTGACTACGAAGAACGAAGAGGAGTCGCAATTGTTTCTGATGGAGACATTCCCAAAGCTTGTTGATAATTTTCACAGGCTCTCCTTGAACTATTAACTGTACTTAAAGACATTTTGTAGATATCAGAATAAATCATTCAATAACAACTTGTGTTTTTTTGTGGTTGGAAATTAGGAGTTTGATTTTTGACTTATTAAAAGGTCTGTGCATCTGTGATTTGATAGCGTAGCATATTTCATTTACAAAATGATTTATCTTTTTCCGAAAATCACTAGTGGGAAACAGAACAAAAATTAAACTGGACAAAAATCATGTGGGAGATTATATTAGTCTTAGTTTGGAAATATGTTACCTAAACACAATAGCTTTGATGTTTTGAGAGGTTTGGAAAAAAAAAAAAACCTATTTTGTGATCATCTTTTCTGCCAAAATATTTTGAGAAATAAAAGTATTTTTTATTGAAATTCATTTTGATGCTAAGCAATGATATCGAAGATCAATATCATTAAATGAAATCTACTGTACTTATCTATTTTAGAAATTATATTTTATAATTTTTCAAAATTATTACCTAAATTAAAGTGCATTAAATGCAGCTTATATTATCAATTTTAAAACCTCTTAGATTTGAGATAAATAATATATATAAAAAAAGTAATTTCTAATGTTTAACCTGTTAATTATCGATTCACATGCCCCACCATTACTTTTATGTTTTTTTTTTTTTTTTTTTTTTTTTTTTGCCTTTTCTCATAATTCATTCTCCCATTTCCTGTGTTTGTAATGCAGAAATTCTCCTCCCAGAATGTGTGCAGGTTCATCCTCAAATTTTGTTTTTTTTAAAAAAGTCACAGCAAAAGTTTTCCAAAAGGGTTATGGCATACAGTGTGTGTGGAATTAAAAATAGTGTTCATTTATAATTTAGTCAATCACAAATGCACTAAAATAAATCCAAGAATATGAGATAAATGCAACACAATGAATAGAACAATTACTTCTTACATTTCTCACCCCCAGAAACATACAAACAGTTTCGGGAAAAAAAA
Organism: Ananas comosus; assembly: GCF_001540865.1. NCBI lineage: Eukaryota > Viridiplantae > Streptophyta > Magnoliopsida > Poales > Bromeliaceae > Ananas > Ananas comosus. Next base: position 21,039,986 of record NC_033621.1, on the reverse strand, counting down.
AAAGAAAAAGTAAAAGAATATAATGGGGGCTGTTTCTGTTTATTTCGAATTCCTGGAAACAACACTTCATATTTTTCATCGAAAAAACACTCATATTTCATCTTTCTATCAAAAAAAAGAATAGCTACATTTTTAGGGCACAATATACAGATGGGAATGACACGATGCTGTCTAAATATTTGTGACGATAATGATTCCGCCATATCTTGATATCTGCATCATCTTTTCTCTCTCTCTCCCATTAAAGAAGCTTGCTGGTGCGGCGTTTTGCTGGACCTCCAGGGAAGAGTCTCATTATCCAACCTAACACCCTCTCAACAACCTATAAAAATGACGATGCGATGTGCTTTAGAAGCATTAAGACAAATCTATACACAAAACTCAGGAGAAGACATACAGAGAAAGATTTGATATTTAAGGTATCGGCTCTTTCGACAAATATCTGCTTTGAACTTAAGACTTCTTACGAACCGTGAAAGCAAAAAGCAGCTTTCATTGCCTCGCATTTAATACCTCAACAGCCACTGGTGACTCAAAAGCATTCTTGTTGTAACTTAGTAGGAAAATCGATTGGCTTCTTTTCAGGATATAATGAGAATTCTTTAATTGCATCACATAGGCTCAAAGCATTCTTTCCTGTAACTAACCAGGAAAATCAATTAACTGCTTTGTAGAATATAATGAGAATCCTTTAAAGCACGACAAATTTCAATGAACCATATTATGGGTTTAATCAAGTTTGAAAAGAATAGCCCTTGTTGCTGGAAATCAGATCAATGTCGTAAGGAATAAGTGAACTTCAATTCTAATTATAAACTGATGGGGATGTTCAGCATGTTTCATAAAAAATTGCAAATAGTAGGTCAATCAGATCAGATCAGCTTGAAACATTTATCTTTTTTTGGCACCAGTACATTCTAATTGCCTATTATATGTCTGATCAAATCTTTTGCACTCTATTGTTATAACTACTTGCTAATTTAAAAGAAAAAAGGGTTTTTGAGCCGTGCTGTTGACACGAGCCATATCGTGCTGATATTTTGTCAGCACAGGACAGCATGTTGGGCACAACCCATGCCAATGGACGCTTACATTCTTTGCAGCAACAATTATAAAGCATCTAGAAGAGCATCCTAGTGAATAAAAGCCAAACAGGGACCTACAAGAGAAACCATTAGATTTTATCTATACTAATGGTATTATCTGGAGGAAGGATATCATTAACTCAAGCCTAATGTATGCTGCAACCCAATAACTCGACTACACATCACATTTTCAAAGCCTATAAATAGATCTGCGGACTGCAAAAGGAGAAACAGCTTTATACACACATCAGCTATACATTATAGTGATTATACATTAAAATTTGAAATATTACCATAATGCTGATTGCTATGTGAGTATTTCGTCATAGATACTTCACCAGCAACCATGAAATTGTTGCTTCACGGTAACATAATATTTGTCAAACAAATTATAAGACCATGCAAAATTTTAAGACAACATTTTATGTCAGAAAAAACCAGGAAAAGCAGCCATTCAGATAACTTTTCTACCAACAAACTTTGGTGACTAATTATCTATGGTACCTATTTGTCTACAGCAGAATTTCAGCCACAGAAGGAAGAGATAAAGTCATCGAAAATTATCCTGTTCAAAAATTAATGATTGAAGCATTTAGTCTAGCATCATTACCTCATCCCCTTCATCAGCATATTCTGTAGTATCGTTCACGATATGTACGTCCATTGGCTTTGCCAGAACGTGCTCATTCGCCATCTGTTGAGCAGTTAAGAGCTCTAATCTCTGGGTCTGTGCCTCCAGCTTTTTAGTAAGGTCTTTGTTCAAGTCCTTCAGCAATGAAAAATAGGTAATAAGAACATGTAAGCAATAACAGAAGTTCTTTTAACTCTTGCATATTACATTCTGTAACCACAAACAGCAGATGACTAATATGCCAAGACATAAGAGAAACACAAGCAAAGTGCCACCAAGCCAAAATGTAAGGTAAAAACTATCACTTCAGGCCATATTACTTCGAGTATACTTGCTAAATTAGACAATCCCTTCTTGACTGAGTTTTATCTCAAATTTCAACCAACCTACCATCAGGATCGACGCACCAATAATACACTTTATCAATAATGAAAGGTAAGGACTTCCAAGGCTAATGAATTAAAATAAGATAACCGAACAAAAAATTGCAAGTGCACCCAAGCAAACTAGTCTCCTAAATAAGAAGGAAATTAAATGATAGTAAATAGAATCAGTTCAACTTAGCATACCAAACATCACACTAGTAAACTCATACATGCTATGCAGTTCATAATATTCAGCCAGCAAAAATTGGCAAAGTTAGTAGTTTATGTTTACCTGTCAAGCACTGGTCACCAGAAAAAATGCCGCAAGCTTAAAATCAGTTAAAAATCACATCTCTGATCCCCGAACTATTGGTTGTGTTATATTTTGGTGCCTAAACTTTGCATAGGTGCATTATGGGGGTTCCAATCTTAGTCCCATTGTCATTTTTTTCAAACAAATGGACAGAAATACAAGTAGCATGCTATGCCAATGTTCCCAAGTTGTGGGAGTGCATGTCTCCCACCATAGCAACCATTAAGTGCCATGACACGTGCCTTTCTACCTACATGAAAGTAAGCGACTTGGCATTTTAAGGTTTCTATGAGAGAACTTTTTAAGACGGTGATGGGCTTAGGAACAGTTACTTGGCATACTAACAACTACAGAAGTTTAAATTTACCTTCAAAATATTTTAAAACACTTTGTTTTAAGACATAGAAAATAAAAATAAATATATTAAAACATACCATGCCCAAGCACGCAGGGGATGCGGATATAATTTTTTTTGCAGTAGATAATGGCGGCTCATGATATAAAAGTGAAAAATAATGAAGGCAAAAGGGAGGAGTGAGAAGGAAGAGAAGAGGAAGGAGGTGTGTCATTGTCACTACACAACACAGCTGGGCATGGATCAAACTTCCTATTTGCCTTATCCTTCAGTCTAATCTTATAGAAAGTTGTGCACAAGGGGAAGTTGCCTTAATCCTTTAGTCTAATCTTATAGAAAGCTGTGCACAAGGGGAAGGATTTAAGTGCCTGTTAGCACAGAGTCACGGACCGTATCCGCCGTGCCGTGCCGTACCAAAAATTTCCCCGTGCCGATTGCATAACTCAAATCCTTTTTTTCTTTGAAATTAGCAAGTGGTTATCTCAAAAAAAATCCAAAAGCTTTAATAAATATATATAACAAGCAATTAGAATATATTGATGCCAAGTAAAATAAATATTTTATGCCATTATGTGTCAGCACATATGCATTTTTTGTGACCGGCACGCATCGGCACAGTACGGCACGGTGCACCCTGTACCGGCAGGTTTTCGGTACGATTTCTTGCCACGACACTTAAAGCCTTCGACAAGGGCATAATATTTCAAACCCATATACCGCCACATGTATTGTTCCAAGCTAGGGATTTATTCAATGGATGAATAGAACCTAAAAGTCAGTTAGGAACCAATTATTCTTCCAACTGTAATGTATAAAAATTACCTTCAACTTGGAGCAGTTAGAAGATTCAATTCTTAGCGCTTGCATCAACTCATCTCTCTCCACTGCTAACTGTAAATGCAAAAGTTTTCCAATTAATTTTTTAAATAAGATAGCACTGAACAACAATATAAACTAAAACATAGTAGTAAATTTAAGATAATACCTCTGACAGCAGTGAGTTAATGTTGTTTATCATTCTAAGCTGATCCTGTGGAATACCACCAAATGTATTGTCAGGAGAAAGTAAGATACTAGAAGCATTACTGGACAGGGACACAGATGGTCCAACATCCTCCGATGTATTAAGGGAGCTATCAAGAATTGCAGGAGGACCGCTCCCTCCTTCTGCCATATTAAACCGTTCAGCACCTGGAGAAACTTAAATGATTTAGGATGAAACAATAAAGAAAATTAGCAAATTGAGGTGACGTCAATTAGCAACAGATTCACTCTTAAGACAGAAATGTTTGAGCAAGCAAATTTGAAACTCGTCAGGCATTACTTTTCACTGATTGGAGATGTGTGAATCAAGTTTAGAAAGAATTTCAAACATAAAGTAATGTTTAGATGAAAACGCAGGTATGGCAAGGATGGAAGCATAGTTTCGTCCAGTGTTAGTGACTTTCACTGCTTGATTTATGATTAAAACATGCACAATTTCATAAGGAAACAATGGATAAGTGATATGAAAAAGAAAAGGACATAGTCACACCTAAATCCTCTGTCAAGGTGGATGCATCTTTTTTATTAGAGTCAGTTTTCCTAGTGTCATTAACCTTCTCACTTCCAGATGCTTTCCGTAGCTTAGATTGCAAGAGCTTCTTCTCTGCCATAACAAAAGTATAATTAGAGCAGTGTGGTTAAAATGTCAGAATATGCTTATGTTAGAGAATAGATGAAAAACATTATATATATATATATATATACAGAGAGAGAGAGAGAGAGAGAGAGAGATGCATGTATACATACACAAATCCTTCTCAAAAATCAAAACCAATTTTTACATACTAATATCAATGATCTATGCCATTGGAATGATTCTGTAATATTTAAAGTCACAGAAATCAAAATTCATGATTTTACATGTTCATATCAATGATCTGTGCCAGTGGAATGATCTAGTGTATTTAAAGCTAGTAGAAACCAAAAGTCCAGGTTTTTTGACACTTTTTACCCATGCATCAAGATTCGCATGATTTCAAAATTGATAGTTCAATTAGTTGATAAAATGTGTTTGTTAGTTTTGACATTACATGCACTTCAAATGAAATGAGTTGAAAATCTATTGAGAAATCTTTTGAGACGTCTGGACGGAAAGTCACTTTGATTTTCAATAGAAGAATCCTATGCTATTTTTAATAAAATTTATTGTTTCAAACTGTTCATTTCTGTCTCTGCTTGATTCGTAGGCAAAAAGCACCAAAAAACCATGAATTTTGGTTTCTAGCAAGTTCAAAGAGTCCATTGCATTTCAACAGCATGGATCTTTCATTCAGATACTCCAGGAAAAGTTCTGGCTAATATCCTCTTGGTGCATCTGGTTCCATCCCTCGCTCTCTCCCTCTCTCTCTTCTGTATGGATATTAAGTTCACTAGATGTAATAAGTATAATAGTTACAAAAAGAATACACAACTGAGAACTAGGAAATTATGACGCAGGAGAAAGGTTCAAACGAAAAAGTATCAGTAGCACACTTGGATTATTAGTAAAGATTAAAGGTGAAAACTGAACAACAAAGATTGAAACATTATCAAGAAATAGCATAAGAGAATTTATACCTTCTTGAAAGGCATCAATAGTGTACTGAAAATCCTGGCGCTCTTTCTCCAAGATAGACATTTTACGTCTGTAAGAATATAAAAAGAAGATATTTTAATATACTTTGTGGCTCTACACTTGAAAATTAATGCTTATAAATTATTACAAATAAATTTCGTAAATAAAGCAGTCTGTTGTAGTAATTTCTGCAACATTAATATCTCTCTGAGATCTTTACTGATCACCTCTTTAATGCATGTTTATCTAATCCTCATGACTTCAATTCTTTCAATTGAATCAGAAAACCATAACCAATTACTTGTATGATGCAGAAAGAGAAACAAGAGGCCCTAAGGTTGTTGTCTAAGTGAAGCAATCAATCCTCTAGAGGAGAATTCTTGCTGGATCTAATATTCTTAAAAGTAGGCTCTCCAATCCAAGTGGGTAATAAGCAAAGCACAGCTTTCTAGACTGATATCTAGATTGGGCAATGCTCTACTGCCACACTATTTCCAAGAATGCTTGAGATAGCAACTAAACGTAAGGCTATTGTCCAGGTCCTCCAGGAAAATTATAGTATACAAAGTGAAACGTTTGAAACTAAGATTTAGAAAAGCCTTTACATTAAGCAAGCATTTTCCTGATTTACTTGCAACATTGCAAATGGTAATGCAAAATATCCGTTCTGTATCCTATTTCACATTTACATCAATAATTTAACAGAACAGTAAGAAATGATAAGGACGAGTAAAGGCCACTCACTTGTAAGAAGAAATTTCAGAGGCTAGGTTCTCCACTTGCTTTTCAAGCTTCAACTCATTTGACCTCAGTCTAAGAGCCTGCAAAACATACACACAACCTGGATAACAAGAAAAACTCTGACATATAGGATTTGGAAAATGACACCAACGAGGAAGAAATATGGAGCAAAACAATTCCAGTCAAGATTCAGCAGCCAATGGTGCTTGATCTTGGGTGAACAAAGATCATCATTACATTTTTGTAACAAGAATAAAAACATACATATATGACATATAAGATGGGGGCAACTTCTCCTGGGTGCAATTAACAATTTTTTGTTTATGCTGCTCATCAGTCTCACCAAAAGGAACTGCTAAGTGAAGGTAGACATATGAAAAAGGAAGCTAGAAAAATCTTTGGCCTCCAATTTAATGCAACCAAGGCTACCAAGCTAACAGTAAAGAGCCAATCAACCAACAGGTCAAGATATTCAATAATAAGGTCTGACCACAGTTGTCATTTAATAGGTTTTGGAATCCTGAAGCTTGCCATTGTAGTTAGAGCCTGTTTCCTTCAGATGGCATGCGCAACCTTCTCCCCAACATATAAAGTGCACATGTTACAATAGTGAACTTGTTTAAGGGTATTATACATTTTACTATTGTCATCATCACCATTCTAAGCCACCTCACACTTTATTGTCATCATCATCACCATCTAAGCACGCCACCTAATCTTAAAAATACAATTATACGTTAATATAAATGTACTAGCACATTAGTATAGGCAACTTGGACTTGAGCATTTTGGGCTTGTGGTTTAAGGCTTTGGACTCCCAAGTTTTTAATAACAGTCAGTCAGGGCCTTACACATGGTGTAGAGAAACTCTCAGGGATACAATCATGTGGGGCCAGTTGATTGTGCATTCATGGTATTATCCTTGGTCCGTTGAGGGAAGCAAGAAATCAAGGACAGGAGGCAACAATTTGGTAGGCTGCATGCCATTGCAAACCAATGTGTAGCAGAAGTACACTAGCATCATTCATACATTTGTATTAAAGATCATGACTACATGAAGGTTAATTCTGCATGTTGGTTTACAAAGCTTTAACACTTTATTTGATTAACTGCTAACTCACTTTCAAAAAATATAATTCAAATAGTAAACAATTCCAACAAGAAGTGCAGGCATGACGCTTCGACAGTAGGATGTTCGCCAGTTGTACAGCATGTCTACACACTACATGTAGGAATGACATAGTATTGCCCCATGGCATGGCGATCGTTGATAAAAGCTTCTTTAATCATTAATCAAGTAGGGTTCCACAAAGTTTTAAGTTGATCATGCAAGTCGAAAGATATCAAGAGGAAACAAGAAATGACAATATAAGAAAAAGCAAGTGAACTACCTTCTCTTCCAAGCTAATGACTTCGGATGCAAGTATTTTTGCCCTCTCATCAGCAGCATTGCACTCTAGCTGGGCATTAGCATACTCCAATTTAACAGATTCAAATAGCATCTGTTGTAAACATTAAACACAAAGATATAGGGCAAATTAAAGCATTTGTTACAACAATATTAAGATATACATAATAGGCAAAAAAAATTTGTAGGATATTCCGATTTCTGATATCACACATCATGTAACTAATAGAAAAAGAAAGAGTATTCCAAATACAAAATTGAATCAAATAAATCCACAAAATACAATAGATTTCAAATTGAGATTTAAGTGTTTAAATAGTTAATCATATATACATATACATATATATATATATATATATNTATTCCAAATACAAAATTGAATAAATAAATCCACAAAATACAATAGATTTCAAATTGAGATTTAAGTGTTTAAATAGTTAATCATATATACATATACAAAAAAAAAAAAAAAAAAATGTACAAGTTAAGAAGATGGATAACAAAAATAGATATATAGATATACCAGTGGACTAGTGTAAAAATTTGTAGGATATTCCGATTTCTGATATCACACATCATGTAACTAATAGAAAAAGAAAGAGTATTCCAAATACAAAATTGAATAAATAAATCCACAAAATACAATAGATTTCAAATTGAGATTTAAGTGTTTAAATAGTTAATCATATATACATATACATATATATATATATATATATATATATATATAATGCTTGCCCTATTTACATTTGCTTAAAATGTATATGTGTTCATTTGCAGAATCTGCGCCATATGTAGGTGAGGTCCATACAAGGAGATTGAGTGGAATCACATATAGAGGTGCATGCGGCACTTTTTTAAGGAAATGCTTATACTCCTTTCTCTTCCTTTTCCACCCTGCACAACCAACCTCCTATCTTCAATATTCTCTGCTACACAAGCTTCTCCACCTTTTCCTCTCTTTTCCTCTCCTTTCTCCGTCTTTCTTAGCACATTATTTCTTCTTGATGCAGCCACCTAAACAGCTAAAAGAACACTATCCCACCATCAAGCCTTGAAAAAAACTTACATTTATATTTATTGCTGCAGAAATTCTTCTTCCGCATATTATTCAATTGAGAGGAATGGATGCATTTCTTCCATAAACCAAGAAAGACTAAATCAAGCCTTAAAGGGATGGATTACACAGGCTTCATATGTTCCATTAACCATGAAAGAATGAATCCATTTCTTCCAGCTAGTGTATAACTATACATATAAATTAGAGTAACAACTAATTAATAGTCATATGCAATTCTAAATGAGTGTCCATCACATTTTGTAGTGATCAGCAGTGTCTATTGTAAGCAACTCTGCCCTCTTTTATGAAACAGGCAGATAACAGAAAAAAGGTTTGCTTATGTTAAAGAAAAAAACAAGCTATACCCTTTTCGCACTCCCAAGATGCAAGTCTTGAAGATCAAATGTGTGATTTATGACAATAACTAATGAAACACAATACCAAAATGGAGGAAAATGACTAACCAACTGAGCCTTGATTTCCTCTTGTAATGTTTCCATGTCAGATTTTAACTGATTGATAACTTTTGCCTGAAATGACAAATAAATAAAAATTCAATCATCAATAAACAACATCAAGGATTATATATATTATAAGAATGATAGTAAGTAATAAGTAAATCACGTAAGATGTAAGCTTCAGGATACAGGTGTGTTGGTTCACTCAATAGGTTCTTTGCAGGACCTAAGAAAGAACAACCTAAGGGCATTGGTGTTGTTTATGTCCCTAATCTTGTTTTCTGCAGGCCCTTTCAGTGGGAAAAGAATTCCCCAATCTTGATGTTATTGGTTAGTTTGTTTTTAATTGCTAAATGAAACTAATAGATGTAGCTTTTGCAAACAAGTGAAAATATCAAATTAAGGTCATTACTAGACACAAAGAATCGTACTGAACTTGAGGAAAAACAAAAACAATATTATTTTTCCTATTTTCTCTACTTTTCAGCAAGACAAGCAAGCTAAGCAAAACTCAAGCTTGGCTTGTTTATAAGATGAGACAATTAAGCAAGCCCTTGTGGAACCCAGTTTGAAGCTAAACATCAGTTGTACACAAGCAATGAATGAATTGCAACCCTTGTTACATCCGATAGTCCCATCAGACTTTCGCTGCAGGAACACACTAATGCCACTTTCCGTCCACTATCCAACATTGTTGGAAAAAATAAAATAAAATAAAAGTAAAAAATATTAGCCAAGATTGATTGACTTCCTGAGAAGACAGTCAGAAGAAGCAAGAAAGAAATTGGCTCATGTTGGTCCTGTCCTCGAAAAGGAAAATGAAAAACAACAGAGCATATCATGTGAATAACATATCACATGACAAATGTCCACCGTCTCAACCAATTATTAACAAGTTGACAGGACACTAACCAAATGATATAGAAACTCCAGTCCGATGCACGCTAGAAAGATATCTCAACAATAAGGGTCACAAACGTGAAAATATTTTATATCCACCAACAGAGTACATACCTGCTCATTATACCGATCTGTAAGAGATGAATTTTCAGCAGCTAATGACTCTGATAGTGTTTTTGATGTGTCGAGAGCTCGTTGTAGCGAGAACTTTTCTTGTGTCAAATCCTCAATGTGCTGCACCAAAAAAAAAAAAAAGAATAATTTTATCTTATATTACTCACCAATTGCTAGATTTATGGGATACTCTTACTAAATTTAAAAAACTGATAAGAATAACACCAGATGTAACAGTATTTGTATCCCGGTTCAAGGCACAAGATTGGCAAGATGAAACTTGACATATGGTCACAATTTTCATCCAAAACATTTATCATATCAATAAGCTTATTACTTGGCTTTTTTTAATATAACAATTTGTTCATAATTATGGAAGCAAACTAAATGGTAATAATTGATTATCAATCTGTTATTTCACAAATAAACTTATAGCTTGGTTGAATACAAATGTCAAAACTGTATATAACAGATCTTAAATGAAGCATTTCATTAGTTATTAACTATTTCCAAGTTTCGAAGAAGGTTTTTGAGGATAATGTGCTATTGGAGTCAACTGAACAGCCACCTTTTCAAGTTTTGATGATGATGAAATAAAATAAAAGAAAAGGAAAAAAATATTCCACTTTCAGGTGTGTATATGTTATCAGGCTTTTGTCATAACATCATCTCCAAAAAAGCTTCTGAGAAACATGCAAATAATATGAAATAAAATACCATAATCGAGGCCAACCAAGGTGGAAAATAAGTACCACATATGATCACCTGCTCTAAGGCTGCAAAATCTTCATCTTTCTTGGCAGTTGCAAAGCTCTGGTATGTTTCCGCATTATGCTTCAGATTTTGCCAATCATTTAAGGCACCAGAGTTGTTTGCAGCTGACTCCCTTCCACTGAGAAAATCTGAAGTACTTGAGTTGAAAGCAAAGTTACTTCCTGAAGATGGCTGCCACTGAGAAAATGAATTATGGACCTTTGGATTGTTAACAGATATTGGCGGATTAGCTTTATCAGGCTCAGTATACGGCTCTTCAGATGTAGAAGAAACTTTATTCACACCAAGGGCGTCAAGAAAAGATGGGCGAGAACGACCATAACTGGACGAAGGAAATCGAAATTCATCATAAGAGTTTTTAACCCCCATGCTGAAATCGGTAGGTGAAGGCTTTGATGAGTTCCAAAGTGCACTATCAATGTCCAAGTGTCGATGGAAAGCATTAGTTATCTTTTCTCCTCCTTTAGTATTACTAGCGGCATCGTCATGGTCCAGGCTACTACCATGCGCACGGTGCTCCACAGCATCTCCAGAGTCTGCATCCATAGCGACCAAGTAGAAAATTGATTAAAGTAATATTTAAAGTACATAAGAAAAAAGAAAACTTCTAAGAATAAGAAAGGAAAAGAAATAGAAAAACTGAGAAGTACAGTTCCATACTACTTATTAGGCAATAAATACTTCTTTACAACATTTTTAACAAGCCCCAAGATCATGTGCTCAATTTACTCCATATTTTCCTCACTCGAACTGTAGCCATGAGATAATTCAGTTGATTTTGGTTCAATTCAATTCAATTAAACTAGAAATGAATGTTTCTGTTTGGAAAAAAAAATGAACTTGATCACATTCCATTCTGTTTAATAGTTCGAAAAGATATTGAAAATCACTTTGAGGTGCCTGTTTTTCTGATATAACCTTAATTAAATAATAAGAAAGCTAATATGACTGCTTAAGAAGAGATATTTCCAGGCTACAGATGAATACCAGCTAAAAGCAAATAGATCCTCACCTGATCCAACCTCAAAAATATAATGAGATTTGGTTGTGATATGAGAAATCCCACCAAATCCTCTCAAACTAATTGAAATCTCATTAACTAATGATTCGAAATAATTAATGTCAGAAAACCAGGGTTCCAATTCCTTCGAACTCTAGAATTTTAGGCAGCCAAATAAAGTGTTAAGAATTTCACGCGTCTTAGTTTACCTTCAAAAACAGATGTTGAGGCTGTAGTGCTCATGCCAACGTCGTTACCAAATCTATTCTGAGCAAAGCTACTTTCTGACATCCCAGGAAGGTTGCCGCTGTGATATTCCCCTGAGGGACCAGAATCATGATCATAAATTGTCGAATTTTTATTCCCACTCGAATGGACTTCAATTGATGAAGAAAAACTTGAATTTTTTATGTTCTTATCCACATCCGACTTGGAATAACTAAGCTCATCGCTTTCCCTCAAATTTTCATAATAACCATTAGCCAACCGAGAGGAGCCGGAGCTCCCATATAATCTATGCACTTCATTGTTCTCAGATTCTCGTAACGAGTCACCGTGCGGTATAGGATTGATAGTATATTGTGAAGCAGAAGTAGCAGACGGGCCATTAGCGGAATGAATATCAACGCTTTGAGAAGAATTAACCGAACTGTTTTCATGGATCCAAACTGATGGAGAGGGGCTGGTAGTAATACTTGTATCCGTACTCGATATAGGTCCATCAGCCACGTCATCATTTTTTTGCAAGAGTTTCCCTTGCTGGTCTGCATCAGCTGATTGCAGCGGGCCGCCAGAAACAGCTTTCTTAGCAGCTTTCCTCTTTCGGAACTCCTCTAACTGATAATGCAGAACCAAAAAAAAACAAAAAACAAAAATCTAAGACTCCCCAGATACAGCCAAAAACAAAGGCAAGTAGATAAGGAAACAATAAAGATTCAATCAGTGTGCATATAAATCTATATATATGCGCGATATGACACTATTTCACAAACAAAGTAGAAGATTAACTCGCTAAGTAGAGGGATTTGCACGCTTGCTGAATTGTCGCAGAAAGCCAAAATATTCAAGTAACGAACCCAATTATGACCTACAACAGCAACTTGAAAACAAATAGAGAAAAAGAAAATTGTTGTAATTCTTATGTGTTGTCCATCCTTAATGGTCATGATAAACTAAGGCTCTGTTTGGATGTCAGAATAAGTTATCCAAGGATAGCTTATATGAATGTCAATAAGGAGTTTGATTTTTGGTTCTTCAAAGATCTTGTTGTGTATAATTTGGTAAGATAGTATATTTTATATACGAAGTGTAGTTGAAATTTGCTATTTCGAAATCATCACGAAAAATATATTCTCAGTTTAAATCAAACAGTGATTCTCAACAATCAATAGTTATTAGTTTTTATTTGTAGTTACTGACTACCCAAAATAAAAAGCTTGATTTATTTTATTCAGAAAAAATAATTTGAAGAGTGAATATGGTGTCCTAGTTTAGACATTTGATCACAATCCTTATCAGTCAGCCGTACAAATTTCTTAGGTAAGTCGATGAAATTTACAGAACAAGATATTCATGCATCCAAACAAGGCCGAAAAGTAAGAACAGATTGAGAATGAACAATCGTGGCCTCGAAAAGAACAGCCACAGCCTATCAAATGAAAGATCGCCATTTTTATGGCTCTGACATTAAGTGCCTATTTGGCCTCGTTTGAAGAAACGTCACCCGAGTAGCGCTATTAAAAGAAGCACTATATTACCCCCAGCAACCTCAAATTGGAACTTCTGATTATCGCCGCAGCAAAAGCTCCAGACTATCTTGTTTGCCAAACCCTCTGCTAAGATTGATGCTGCTGAAAGCACTACATTCTGCTGAGGCACTTTCTTATTTGCGAAACTTCGGCTTTTGATGTTCAGAATCTCATTTCTGCTTTCTGCTTTGCAGCAGCAGGAGCTCTAGACTCTCTTACTCTTTACCAAACATTCTGACAAAATTGCAGGCACCCAAGTAGACTAATTTTTTACTATTTATTAAAAAAACAAAAACGAAAAAAAAAAAAAAAAACCCTTAAAGGATTGGCTCCAATTTGAGGGAAAATATGAATTTGGATTCAGATTCATCATCGGAGGAGGGCTCCAAAGGAGACACCACAGGAGATTCCACACCACAACAACAACAACAACAACAACAACAACAACAACAACAACAAAAAAAGTGAAAAAACATACCCGCTTCTTGCCAGCCTCAAGATGCTCCTGCTTGCGGGAAGACTGCGCGGCGGAACTGGGCGCGACCTGCGCGGAAGCCATGGCAGACAGCCCCAATTCCGGGGCGGCGCCGCAGCCACGACAGACGGTCGGATCGGATCACCGAAACGAATCAGAGAATCATCGGAGGATACATAGAGAGAGAGAGAGGCTGCAGATCTCTCTCCCCCGTACACACAGATATCGGAAAAAAAAAAAAAAATTGAAAAAAATTGAAGAAATGATTAATCGATAAAAAGAGAGAGAGAAAGAGAGAGGTGATTTTTTGACAGGGGTAGGGATTTTGGGGGGCGTAGAAATAATGCCCTAATAATGCCCTAATTTTGGGAGAAACTTGCGAGTGCACGAGGAGCCGTTGCAGATCTCGCTGCGTTTCTCTTCTCCTCTCCTCTCTCTCTCTCTCTCTCTCTTTTAATTTCGTCCAAATGTGCATTTCCGATTCATTTTATTATTATTTTGCTTAAAATTATATTTTTGATGAATATTTATGGAGCCCCTCGAACAATACACGATTTTGAAAGATCCCCTCGCCCAAAAAAACAAAAACTTTTTCTTTTGATAATAAAAATGCATAGAAGTTTTTTTTTTTTTTTAAGAGATACGTGGCAGGCTACCCGTTTCGTTTATTTTATTTAAAAATAAATTTAGTTAGAAATGTGAATCAACTAGGATTCAAATTTGGGACCTCGGGTACCAACCACCAAACTCTTTGCCATTTGCTCTAGGAACGGTCGGTAAAAAAAAAATGCATAGAAGTTGCACCAACAATAAACCATATTGATCCTAACCGATGAACCTTTCAAAATTTTAATCTTGGTACTCAATTTTTTTTTTATTTGATTTAAACTATTTGATGGATCTTCTGATATAATTTGAACTAAGATATATTTATAAAAGTTATATAAAATATAGTAATTATAGTCATGAAAATAAATGATGCATTTAAATGATGAAGCTGAATAACCATTTATTAGCTCGAATTAAATAAATAAATAAATTAGATAGAAAAATTAAAAATTTTAAAGATTAGACAGTCATATCAATCAATGTAAGCAATAATTGTGGTAGGTTTGAATATTAGGTAAAAACATATGAAACTTACCTGAAGTATGGACCATTTTGAATTACCTGCTTAATCTTTCAAAATTTTAATTTTTGTACTTAATATTTTCAATTTGTTTGATTTGAGTCGATCAACAGTATTTTGACTTTAAATTTGGAATGAGTCGCTTATTTTTATAGATTAATTTAGTGTACTTCATGTAATTATCATAATTACAAATTTATTAAAGTAAATAATTAACTTAAATGTTGAAATCAAATTGTCGTTGACGGACTCAAATCAAACAAATTAAAAAGTTGAATAATAAAAATCAAAATTTTGAAAGATTGCGCAATCAGCTTAAAATGGTCCATAGTTCTGATAAATTTTTTGCATTCTTACTTTCAATATGTATTAATCTACAAATGTATGAACTATTCGTAGTCTCTCGTTTTATTGAGTTTTGATATTTGTATTTACACAATAGTCTAAATAAAATATTGTTGATAGTATGTGAATGGTATTTGCTACCAATTTTTTAACATTTGAATGCCTATAATTTACTATTTAGTAATGGTACTATTATAAGATACAATGACTAAAAAATTGATTGTATATATTATTTGTTGGCTATTTATTATTGGCTCAAATTTTCTGTCCTGTGATAATAGATTTAGGAAACTAATAAGTAGAATTGGGCTAAGCATAAAAAGTTGAGTGGATCTGTGATCCATAATAGAATTAATGGTAAGAGACCCAACAATAAACCTAACATCTAGATGAGTTGAGTCATGTCGAGGCCGTAAAGTGTTGTGCCTAAGCCCTTAAGTACGATAGTCCGCCCTTTTTATTAGCATATTTTTTTAGAATAATTAGTTAGCGCTTACGATCCACAAATAGTATCAGAAACTAATGGCATGGATTTGATTCTCACGTACTGCATTAACCCGTATGATCCTTACTTTTCTTGTGCTGTTAAGAATATTGAATAATTTTCATGTTAGAAAAGTTCTTTGGGTCTGCTATAAAGATCTTCTATGGTTTATTAATGTATCGACAAATTCGTATAGGCTCTATTTTGATGGATAAAAATTTTATTTAGCATAGCTCTTTGATTTTTTATTTGATGCACGAACATCTTATTCAAGTGTATTTCTTTGATTACTTAAGAAAATTATAGTATTTAAAAAGTGAGGAGCGTTATAAAATGTATAGAATGAATATAATATATAATTTTCAAGTCAGTTTTCCAAAAGAAGATAAATTGTCTTACAAATAAAATATGTTATTTTTTTTTAATTATGAATGCCAAGACTTTTCAAAAAATAAAAATCAAATTCCTAATCACAAAAAAATAAATAAATAATAAAGTATTGAATAAATTATCGGATAACTTTTCTGATATTCAAACAAAGTCTCACTTAAGAAATCTGTAGTATTTGGTAGATAAGAAACCTGTAATATTTGATAAACAATAAGGGCGTGTTTGGTTTGCTTGTCGGAATCGGCGAATTCATTTGTGGGTGTTTGGTATGCGGGAGTCCCATTCCGATTCCGATTTCCGAGTAGAATGTAAATCCTCCAATCACCTCTTTTTCCAATCCGGCCTCCTAAGCCGGATTGGAAGTTGAATCCGGACGAAATGGATATTTATTCGGATTAAATTTATTATTTCAACTTTTTTAAATTAAAAGATGAGTTTAAATTTAGAAATTAAATTTATAATTTTAAATTTTAATTTGAATTTGAATTAAAAATTAAAATTTAATCAAGTATTTCGAATCTAACTTATGAATTTGAATTTAAATTAAAATTTTAATTTATATAAAGTTTTATTCAAATTTTATTTAAAACTTAAATTAAATTTATGAATTCAAATTAAAATTTAAATTGTAATTTTAAGTTTGAATTTGAATAAATCGAAATTTAGTTTTATATTTTGAATTATCCACTCAACTTCAAAGTTTAATTTTTTTTTTAAAAAAATAGATTTAAAATTTTGTCGTTATTTCAAAATTTTGTTGTAAATTTTTAATATTAATATTTAATTTGAATTTAAATTAATAATATTATAAAGATAAAGTTAGTATATTAATTTGATTACGGCTTAGTTTGGTATTGAGTTTTATCTAACGTTACTAGATAAAATGAAGTTGAGAAAAAACATATAGGGATATGCTTATGCGTTCTCCTGTGGGACCGCAGAAAATATATCGTAACCGACTCATCGCAATATGCGGAACGCAATATTACGTACGGAAACAAACATGGTGTTTTTCCAACGTACTTTCTCACCGCACGTAACGCAATTCCCCGCAATTCCAAACGAAGCCTATGTTTTTTATATCTACCTCAACCAAACACTGACAATGGAAATGATTTATTCCGATTCCGATTCAGATAACGAACCAAACATAATTAGGTCATGAGTTATTCCGATTCCGATTCCAGCTTATTTCGATTTCGATTCTGATTCCGATTCCGACTTCGAACCAAACGCACCCTAAATGTGATAAAATATCTATAATGAAATAATATATTTAATTTTTAAGTTTTTTTCGGTAAATTATCTTATTGGTGAAATATATTATCCTTTCAAATCATGAATTATTAGATCTTTGAAAGAGCAAAAATCAAATACTTTTAATTCCAACATAAAAAAAAAATTTAGTATCAAATAAATCATTATTGAATAACTTATTCTACCATCTAAAACAAGGTTAAAACATTTAGATTTTCTGCATAAATCTAAGAAATTAAAAAGCACAAATTTTGTGAACATAACACACACCAGAATCAAACCTCATACCTTAGAGACAGCAAAGTACCATATCCTGACAATATAATTTATCATCATCCATGGACATTAAATGTTTCATTTGGACAGAGAGAATAGGAAAAAAAGAAGATTAAAAAAGGAAAAACTTCAAAAACCCCTCTGTAGTTTCGTAGGTTTTTACTTTGCCCCCCTGTAGTTTAAAATGTATCAATTTGCCCCTCTATGGTTTCTTTTTTCTCTTTTTCATATCAATTTCATTATTTTTTTTGCCTTAAATCAGTGATAAAGTTAAAATTAAAGGGTACTAAAGTGAATATTTGATAAATCTAGATGGGTAATTGAAGTTTTTTGTATCTAATTTAATGAAATATTAACTAAAAAGCTATCGAAAAGATAAAAACAAAATCACAGGGGGGCAATTTGATACATTTTAAACCACAGGGGGGCAAAGTGAGAAACTATGAAACCACAGGAGTGGTTTTTGAAGTTTTCCCATTAAAAAAACATAAACAAAAAATAGTAATATTTTTTGTAAAAAAGCATTGCCTTTCCACCATATGTTTCTCTACATTTCTTCCTCAGTTTTAATCTGAACAAAAGAAAAGATTAAGAAAAAAGTATGAAACTTGTTTGACCCATAGGCCATTTTGTTTTGACTATTCAGTATTTTAAAATTTTTATTTAAATAATTTTGATTTGATTATTTAATGTTTTAAAATTTTAATTTTACTAACTAATCTCTCAATTTGTTTGATTTGAATAAGTCAACACCACTTTAATTTTCAAAATAAATTTATATTCACGAGAATTGCATGAAATATAGTAATTAAACCTATAAAGATAAACAATATTTTCAAATCTTAAAGTCGAACCAACTGAAAGGGCGGATTATGAAATCAAAAATTTAAAAGGTTTAACAGCCAAATCAAAATAATCTATAGTTGAGACAAATTCTATACACATTTGCAAAATAAAAATAATTTTCTCCGGTACCCCTCTTCCCTCTCATTTTTCTCCCATCCAAACGGAGCAATTGAATGCACCACACCCACCGACCGTCCCTAGCGCAAGTGGTAAAAGGGCTTGGTGGTTAGTATCCGAGATCCAAGTTCAAATTCTAATTGATTCACATTTTCAGCTAAATTTATTTCTAAATGAAATAAATTGAGCGGATAGCACGCTAACTTTCTCTCTCTGTCAAACAAAAAAAAAAAAAAAAAAGAAAAAAAAAAAGCCCACACTCACCCAACTGTGTCTAGCTTCTTTTCTCTTTCTTTTTTTTTTTTTCCTCTTTTTTCTTTTTTCTTTTTTTTTTGTCTCTTGGGGGCGGAAGAAGCTCGCAGGCATGTGTGTTGCTAACGAATAACTAATTCAGGAGACACTTCTTGAACGGGTGGGAGGCTGGGCTTCCACCCACCCAGCATCCTCTTTCTGTGCTGCCGGCTGGCCACCTCTCCCTTCCTTACCGGCGGCGTAAACGGCTTCTTCTTCTTCTTCTTCGACTTCTGCAGCTCTCCTCCTCCGCCTCCTCTCGCCAGCTTCTTGCGGAAGCACTTCACCCACTTCTCCTTCTCCTTGTAGAAGTCCTTCGCCATGCACACGCACTCCTCCTCCTCCTCCTCCTCCTCCTCCTCCTCCTCCCTCTCCCTCTCTGCCGCCACCATCGCTTTCGCTCTCCCCTCGACAATGTCTAAGTTGCCGCCGCTACTGCTGCTACTGCTGCTGCTACTGCCGCTGCTGCTGCTGCTGCTTTTGTCGTTGATGTTGCGGGGAATTCTGCGGCGCAGTTTGGAGATGGTGGAGGCGGGGACGAGGTAGAACTTCTGGCCGGGGAGCAGGCGCTCGGTGGGGCAGACGACGGACTCGTGCGGCCTCGCGAACACGTCCGGCCGCGCGAGGCAGAGCCCGGCCGGGTACCTCCGCATCACCAGGTACGCCGGGACCGCCGACGCGTAGACCTCCACCGCTCCCCCCTTGAGAACCACCTGCACCGCCGACGCCTTCAACAGCGAGGCCGCCGCCGCCGCCGACGCCGCGCTCATCAGCTCCACAGATTCTACTGCAGCATCGTAATCACGAAGGTTAGATCCGGCCAGCGGTGTTTCCTTCTCGGGATTGCAGTAGCCGACCCGCAGCATTATTCGGCGAACGCAAAATTTGAGCGCCATCGCTTTGAGAAATATTTGTTAATGCACAAGAATTTCATACGCACGTTAACATTATATACGAGTGCTTTTGCTTTGCCTTATCCATATAATTAAATCTCTTCTTTCTTAGTGCTGGCTTTTAATTAATTTGTCAGCATGTAGCTGGGCCGGCTGCAATTGAAAGTTGCATAGGTTATCCAGATTCTTGCTCTGGTCGCCAGCCTCCATTGTGACGAATTTTGGAGTTTCGCTGCCAGCAAATAGTAGCTCATTATGCATGTTGGAATAGAAGTGTAGTGATGGAATAGAAGTGTAGAAATTTCTCGGGGCGCGTGACAATTTAGTCTTCAAAATTTAATTTATTATAAATTTTTATTTTTATTTTTAAAATTATTATAATTAAATTTTGTAATACAATTTAGTTGTCTAAATATTGGCAAATTGATGACATAAAAATAATGTGGAAGTATTAATTATTATTAATAATGCAACAATAATTATTATGCTATACTATTTCTATATTAATTATATATTAGTTACTATTTAGTCAACTAAATTAGATTGTGTGACTTACTGATAATAATAATTCAAAAAATTTGAATCACAAATTACAACGAATTAATGTTTGAGGATCAAAATGTCATGCATTTTATAATTTGAGGAACAAAAGCGTAATTTACCCTAGAGAACATTTCTCACAGGGATAGATCCTTCGATATTATTCCCCATTTTTAATTCTTAAAAACAAACTTTACGCATAAACTTTATTTTTGAAAAGGTTACCTTTTGTATTCTTAAAAGCAAATTTTAAGTGTAAACTTCAATTTGAAGAGGTTAGCAGAGTAACCTTTTTATAAACTACAACACTTTATTCTTATTCTAATTTATATATTACCGTCCTATAATTCTTTTAGAAAGTATTACTTTACTGCTATATTTAGGCGAAATTAAAAATGAAAGCACAAAACAGTTAAAATATAAGTTGTTGAGCCACACAACGACAAAATAAAAACATGCAGAACCATAGAAAGAAAATTTGAAATTTACCCAAAATTTTATCTGATTGTTGGAATGAATTTTTTTAAATTTTTTTTTAAAATTTTTAGTTAATTTTAGCTTGCTTACAAAACATTCATACCGGACGGCATCTTCTTCCAAACAATATACAAGCAGAAAAGACAAAAAGAAAATATTACCACTAAGTTTTTTTTTTTCCATTTCATTAAACAAACTTAACATAAATTGCAAGCACTCCGCCATCATTAAACCAAAAATAGCAACAAAACGTACGACACCAGGTCTAAGATTTTGGAGAGTACAATGCTGGACAATAAGCTCTAAGCGTGAAATTTCAGGAAAAGAAGTTCAAAATTTTCATACATTACACGCATGGCTCGAAGATGATGGTCAACAATCCCATTAAGATGGGGGTTACAACAAACCTCAGCAGCAGAAACAACTTAAGCATGCGCAATCGATCGAGCGCTTGGAATTGATCAAAAGATTGAGTAAATTAAGCCTAAAAACCCGATTACAGTCCCACTTATAGTTTCTCTACATTTTGGACTGTAATACAATTTGTCAAAACGGCATGGCAAAGTTCACCTTTTTGACAATCCAACAATTGATCTTTCAGCAATGCTTGTCTCTTCGGAGTTTTTAGCCTACTAACCTAATCCAAAAGGCTTATTCTAAAAGTAGACGTATGAAACTACGATTTGCAAAAGTAGACTCGGAGTTTACACGTAGGCAGTGTGCCGGCGGAAATAGATAAACGCGGTGAACCATATACCGCTTTCACATGAAAGCATCAAATCATTCACCACGTTCATAATGTTTTTATTTATATATAAAGCCTAAGAAGGCGCCTTCATGTAGTCAAAGTCGGGAGACAGTAGAGCAACAGGAAGAGAACTAAAGGCGGCGCATCATTTATCTCATCTAAAGGCGGTGGATCATTTACCATATCTAAAGGCGATAAATCATTCATCATTTTAGATGCAGATAATGGTTCACTGCTTTTAAACTGTTTTCGCACCACAGCAATAGAAACTGCAAATTTTGTACATTTTACAAAATAATAATTTTTTCAAACATTTCAATCACAAGAAATATCAAAGATAAATGAAGATTCAAAAAATTTTAAGAAAATCAAATCCTATCCATGCCCCTCCCATGCTCTCACTCTCGTTCCCTTCCACGGTCACGTTCGCATCCGTGTCCTCGACCCCGTCCTCGAATATGCATATCATTCTCTATCTCAGGATGCACGGGCTTAATGCCATGCATCTGATCAATATGCTCGATGGCGGTGCCCTCGACAACCAACTCCATCATTTGCATGTCAACGATCGATGGCATTATCTCCTTCTGCATCTCAACTGTAGGTTCGGTGGCAATATGATTCTGTGGACGTCGCCTACGTCAATATACAATATCATCGCGACAAATCTCCGATGTGGATGAAACGTTGGAGAGAGGATAAGCGTGAATGGAATATCAAAATAGGGTACCTCTGACGTAGATGTAATATCAAATGAAGGAATAGATGCCGACGAGATATCAAACTATACTTTCGATGTCGAGGGGACGTCAGATGGATGAATCGGGTCGGATGTCGATGGAAAATCATATGCAGACATGGAGGTTGAGGGAATTTCATCATGATAATAAAAAATCGGAGAAGGAATATCCGGATGCCCTATCACCGGTAATGTCGGAACTCTAACACACTCTCGAGATCCCACCTCACATGTGCTAGAGCATCCATCATTCTAGATGGCTCCGTAGCATCCATCATTCTAGATGGCTTTGGAGCAGCATCCATCATTCTAGATGGCTCTGGAGCATCATCCATCAAATGTCCAATATTCCTAACAATATGCCGCATAGCATCCATCTGTATAAAAATACATGTTCATATATAATGAATATCCTTATATTAAAATAAACGATAAAATAAAATTATCTTACCAATGTTCGCTCGACATGCCCGCGCGGCAGAAAAGAGAGTGAAGGCCGTTGTACAAAGACGAGAAATCTATCTCCTTGTGATTCTCCAGTAGCACTACGTATATACAGAGATGGCTCGTACTGGATCTAGATCGATAAAAGGACTCTGCTCTGTAATATACTTCAGACGATCTGCCCACTGCTGGAATATATGGAGCATGAAAAGCTGCTCAGTTCTTGCATTCTTGCCTGATCTACCTTGCGATGTGATCCTCTGTACAACCTCTACGGGCTCTGGTATATGTTGTAGTAATCCAAACTGGCACAAAACTATATCAGGTAAATATAGCTCCACTATATGGTAGCATATCAAGCAAGTACTCGAACACCAGACTGCAAAGCCTTCGAGACAAAACGCAGGACTCGAACGCCAAATTGCAAAGCCTTCGAGACAAAATGCAGGACTCGAACGCCAGACTGCAAAGCCTTCGAGACAAAACACAGGAAGACCATTCAAAACATCCTCCGTGTAAGGCATCCATGTAACTTGTACAAGTGTATAAATTAGAATTAATATAAAATTAAAATATATGTGCGTGTATTTAATTCAAGAAATCTGTATGTATTTGTGACTCATCGCGGTAAAACTCAATGTCAATCGCCTTGACATTTTCACGAAATCTCAATCCTGTATTGCACATGTAAGAAGTGATAAGTAATATATTTTACAATAAATCGATAAAATAAATTTTGTACAAATATTATATTATATTTAAATACATATCATACCGACAACCTAGTGGACAATCATACAGATCCGATAGAGCTCCAATTTTATCGGGACGTCCAATGTGTATATGGTCCCGCGCCAAGATCTAAAAACCAAAAATAGTTAATTAAAAAACTAGTAAAATAAACTAAGTGAATATCACGATAACTAGTTAATTAGTGATTTTACCTGTAATAGTGTATCAAAAGTACAATACTCGGCTTTTTCTTCATGGAGGCATTCCCTAATGCCCGATAAAGATGGGCCAAGATAGCCGTGCCCCAAGCTAGAACTCCGCGGAAGTTCGCAAGTAGCGGTAGCCACTTGTGGTGAGCTCGATGTCCGGTGGAGTTCGGAAATAAACTGCATCCAATTTAAAATAAAATATACGCTAGATCAGTTGTTGCAACCACAGACGGCAGAGCATTCAAAGGGACATGCTGGAAATGCTGAAACAACCACTCCAAATGGATATGACCGGCAGCGACATCATCTGGCTATATCCCAAAAAGGAACTCACACATATGTAACCAATCAAAGAAAGCACGTCCCGTGACAAGCTCTCTAGAGACTCGAAGTCCGGCTATAACGGCCACGTCACGTAGCGTAAAGGCGTTGACGGAGCAATGGAAGCGCGAGATGCAGACATGCCACCTATGTCACGGAGAGATAACGGTTACGTTACTTGACGTGGCGGTTATAGCTAGACTTCGAGTCTCTAGAGAGTCTGTCACGGGACGTGCTTCTTTTGATTGGTTACATATGTGTGAGTTCTTTCTTGGGATACAGCCAGATGATGTCGCCGCTAGTTAGATCCGCTTGGAGTGATTGTTTTAGCATTTCCAGCATGTCCCTTTGAATGCTCTGCCGTCTGTGGTTGCAGCAGCTGAACTAGCGTATATTTTATTTCAAATTGGATGTAGTTTATTTCCGAACTCCACCGGATATCGAGCTCACCATAAGTGGCTACCGCTACTTGCGGACTTCCGCGGATTTCTAGCTTGGGGCACGTCTATCTTGGCCCATCTTTATCAGGCATTAGGGAATGCCTCCATGAAGAAAAAGCCAAGTATTGTACTTTTGATACACTATTACAGGTAAAATCACTAATTAACTAGTTATCGTGATATTCACTTACTTTATTTTACTAGTTTTTTAATTAACTATATTTTGTTTTTAGATCTGGGCGCGGGACCATATACACATTGGACGTCCCGATAGAGTTGGAGCTCTATCGGATCTGTATGATTGTCCACTAGGTTGTCGGTATGATTTGTATTTAAATATAATATAATATTTGTACAAAACTTATTTTATCGATGTATTATAAAATAATAAAATATATTACTTATCATTTCTTACATGTGGAATACGGGATTGAGATTTCGTGAAAATGTCAAGGCGACTGACATTGAATTTTACCGCGATGAGTTGGATCAGCAGAGAGAGTCGCAAATACATACAGATTTCTTGAATTAAATACACACGCATATATTTTAATTTTATATTAATTCTAGTTTATACACTTGTACAAGTTACATGGATGCCTTACACGGAGGATGTTTTGAATCGTCTTCCAGCGTTTTTTCTCGAAGGCTCTGCAGTCTGACGTTCGAGTACTTGCTTGATATGTTACCGTATAGTAGAGCTACTTGTACCTGATAGAGTTCTGTGCTAGTTTGGCTGGAGTTCGTAGAGGTTGTACAGAGGATCACATCGCAGGGTAGATCAGGAAAGAACTGAGCAGCTTTTCATGCTCCATATATTCAACAGTGGGCAGATCGTCTGAAGCATATTGCAGAGCAGAATCCTTTTATTGATCCAGATCCAGTACGAGCCACCTCTGTATATACGTAGTGCCACTGGAGAATCACAAGGAGATGGATTTCTCGTCTTTGTATAGCAGCCTCCTCTTTTTTCTGCCGCGCGGGCATGTCGAGCGAACATTGGTAAGATAAATTTATTTTATTGTTTATTTTAATATAAGGATATTCATTATATATGAACATGTATTTTTATACAGATAGATGCTATGCGGCATACTGTTAGGAATATTGGACATTTGATAAATGATCCTCCGGAGATGGATGCTCCGGAGCCATCTAGAATGATGGATGCTCTAGCACATATGAGGTGGGATCTCGAGAGTGTGTTAGAGAGCCTTCCGACATTACCGGTGATAGGGCATCCAGATATTCCTTCTCCGATTTTTTATTATCACGATGAAATTCCCTCCACCTCCATGTCTGCATATGATTTTCTATCGACATCCGACCCGATTCATCCATCTAACATCCCCTCGACATCGAAAGTATAGTTTGACATCCCGTCAGCATCTATTCCTCCATTTAATATTACATCAACGTCAGAGCTACCCTATTTTGATATTCCATTCACGCCTATCCTCCCTTCGACGTTCCATCCACATCGGAGATTGGTCGCGATGATATTGTATATTGACGTAGGCGACGGCCACAGAATCATATTGCCACCGAACCTATTGTTGAGATGCAGGAGGAGATAATGCCATCGGTCGTTGACACGCAATGACGCAAATGATGGAGTTGGTTGTCGAGGGCACCGCCATCGAGCATATTGATCAGATGCATGACATTAAGCCCGTGCATCCTGAGATAGAGAATGATATGCATATTCAAGGACGAGGTCGAGGACACGGATGCGAACGTGACCGTGGCAGGGAACGAGGGCGAGAGCATGGGTGGGCATGGATAGGATTTGATTTTCTTAAAATTTTTTGAATCTTCATATATATTTGATATTTCTGATCTTTTATATATAGATTTTTTTTATAGTATTATATAAATTTATTCATATTAAAGTGTATTGACATTACTATAGTTCACTTTATATGCTTAAAGTGTGATTGAAATTAGCATGGATGAATTTATAAATTCATTCTTGTGATTAAAATGTTTGAACAAAATTATTATTTTGTAAAATGTGAAAAATTTGCAGCTTTCTGTTACTGTGGTGTGAAAACAGATTAAAAGCGGTGAACCATTCACTACATCTAAAAATGATAAACGATTTACCACCTTTAGATACGGTAAATAATTCACCCCCTTTAGATGCAGTAAATAGATGCAGTAAATGATACACCGCCTTTAGTTAACTTTCTGTTGCTCTGTTGTCTCTCGACTTTGACTACATAAAAGCGGTGAACCATTCATCGCCTTCTTAGGCTCTATAAAACATATGAACGCTGTAAACGATTTGCCGCTTTCATGTGAAAGTGGTACATGTCTCACCTCGTTTATCTGTTTCCGCTAGCACACCACCCACGTGTCAACTTCGATCCTATTTTTGCAAATATTAGGTTCATAAGTCTACTTTTAGAATAAAACTTTTGGATGAGATTAGTAGGCTACAAACTCCTTGTGGAGACCTTCGGTTAATTAGGCTTTTGAAGATTTGTGTTTCTTCTTGGAGCGCGGTTCTCCGGCACCGGCGGTATTATAATTCAGCTCTAATGTTTTCATGCTCTTGATTCTTTTGGAAATCCTTCGCCTTTTTCTGCAATAAAAGGAACACACTCCCAACATGAGGAAACACATCGAGATTTAGGTGCTGTAGGATCAGTTCAGATACCAGCTAGGATAGACAGTAAAAACAACAGCCGAAAAGTTGCAGTACCGATCCGAGAAGGTGCTATCCATATAAACTTTATTTTAATCATTCGTCAATAAGGAATAAAGGTGTCAATTTAATATGTAGCAGGATAAAAGGATAAAAGGTAACTTCATGTCGAGAGTAATTTTGTAATTAAACATCTCAAAATTTAAAAAAGTTTTGATTGATATACCAAATTTAGGCACTAATTTTGCATTAATTTAAGCATTAAATTAAAAAATTAATTGATATTTCAAATGTAGACATTAATTTTGCAGTAATTAAACATTAATTTTAGGAATTTTAAAATTCCTCTAATTTAGGCATTAATTTAAATTTTAAAAATTTTAGAAATAGTATTCGATTTTTGGAATTTTAGTTTATTACCTTTTGGTTTGCAATAAGCTTCCTGATTTTTATTATTTATTTTAATTAAGTGGGTATCAATGATTTAAAATTAGATTGAACTAATTGGTTCAACCGATCAGATTGAACTAATTGGTTCGACCGATCAGACCGTAACCTATTCTATAACCTATTCTATCAAGTGGCTCTGTTCAACCCATTAAACTCAATAAGATTAAGAACAATTTTAAATCGTTATAGATAATAAATATTTTAAACATAATGATATTTTAACCGTTGGAGATAATAAATATTTTAAATATAATTTTAATTAAACATAATGATATTTTAACCGTTGGAGATAATAAATATTTTAAATATAATTTTAAATATAAAAATTAAAAATATTAAGATTACCGGTCAGGAAAAAAAAAAGGTTGAAGGACCGGAATCCGAGCCCGACTACCAATTGCAAACCCATTTCCAAGTCCGATGGATTTCAAAAATCCATATTCAAATCCGAAATTGACCAAATATTCGAAACCCAAACCCAAATCCAAACCCGAAAACCCAAACCCGAAATTCAAGACAATGTTGTCAAATAATTTAAAAGCTTCCTCGTATGAAAACAAGGAGATATATATGGATAGAGAGGAAAGATAGAGAGAGAAAATGAAAATAAAGAGAGAAGAGAGATTTAGATAATATAGTAAGGGCAAAATGATTTAATTATCCCCTGAATCAAAAGACCAAAATGCTCTTTTTGGATACGTTGTGACCGGTACCTCTCTCAAGATGACCTGCTATTGCAGATCACAATTAAATAAAAATTAAATCTGAGCCATTGAATAGGAATGAATGAACGATATCCATAAATAACAAATATAAAAGCATTACTCAAACTTTTATGGCGCTATGGATGTAATTATTTATCAAAGACTAGCAATTGCGTATGTACATTGTAGTTCATAACTTTTTTTTTTCAGTTTCTTCTATACAACATTAGTCAAGCGATATATAAAGTGAACTTACATGTTTATAATCATTAGTTAACCAACCAACAACAGGTTAGTCACATAAAATATTTATCTTTTTCACCAGATATATATCACAAAAATGACCTTTAGATGGAAGTTCTGATATAACTCAAGTTACGCAACAATGTTTATTTCACCATTTGTAGGAAGTCATCAGTATCTAGGGGCATAAATGGAGTTCAAGTTGTTCTGGGCTTATAATTGAAAGTTTTTCCACCATAAAGGGCTACAGCTACAATTAAGTGTTTTTCAAGGGCAAACATTCGAAAAGGTAAATGCAGGACACACATACAAAGGGCGCTAAGATTTTTGCATCATGGTGAAAAAAAGGCCTGACCGATAAATAAAATCCTAGTTAATATGTGACAGTAGGTACAAAAAGCACATGTATGGAATGACTCATAAAATAGGAAAAGTCGATCAATTGAATCTCACTTTAATTAGAATAGCAAAAAAAATTCACTTCAGGAATTGCAGTTTAGGTAATAAGCATTTTGATATTATGTATTCGTTGACAAAACCATATTAGGTAGACATCATTGAGCAATTAGATCAAAATCAACAAGATAGAATGATCACAAATTTTAAATCTGCAATCTACAAGTTGTCTGATAGGATTTTAAGCAAATGCCATTAAAACCAAAAAACAATCAAATAATATACCTTTAAGGACTTCGCAATGGCAGCTACATCGTTATTCTCATTATTAATTTTAGCAGAATTAGCCGCATGTCCAGGGTTTTCCTATTCAACCCAAAAGGAATGCGTGAGGGAAAAAGAAGCTGGCAAAAGAATCCATAATAGAAACTACACTGCTCTAAAATAATAGCAAACTGTAAAAGTTCGAAAGCAACTGTTGGTGAAATAAACGCGGCCTCTCTCTCTCTTGTTTTCAGCAGCATTTTCTGCCTGCTTCTCCAGCTTCTCTGGCCATTTCTTTGCCGTTTCTTTTTGTCGCTCAGGAAATATTCACCACTTTCCAATTGAAAGTCAATCTGCAGTATTCAGGATTACAAAGTCATAGAACTAGCAAAGTTCACAGCAAACAGGGAGAGAAAACATAAGAAATAACACATATAAACCCAAGGATCAGAATATAAAAAACATATCCCTAACTCACCTTGCTAGGTTGCTGCGGAGGAGGAAAATTGTATATTAGCTCTTATATATCTTGTTCCAAACTGTTCAAAGAAAACAAAGGCT
The DNA here is from genome assembly GCF_001540865.1 of Ananas comosus. Classification (NCBI taxonomy): domain Eukaryota; kingdom Viridiplantae; phylum Streptophyta; class Magnoliopsida; order Poales; family Bromeliaceae; genus Ananas; species Ananas comosus. The sequence continues at coordinate 21,010,014 of NC_033621.1, read as the reverse complement.
ACAGGAGTAAACAGAATATTTCAAAATGCCACCTAAAAGGTGCTTTACAAGGACTTATACGACTACAGATGCAGTTTCAGAGGGAATGAAACAGTTGTTGGTAAATGTTAGGGACTTTTATGAAGATTCAGAAAAGGCCAAGGATATGGATAGAAATTTCCCTTCCAACGTTTGGAACAAAAGAGAAGAAACAAATTGAAGGTTAAGGGAATGTATTTTAAATATGAGGTGATATATCAGTAGTTAAATGATTGTACATCCAACAAAGATTATCACCATTACTAAGACTCTGGTTTATAAGATTTTCATATTTGTCTCTATCCTCTTATTTGAAAGAAGTTTTCTACTCAATAAAGGCCAAGTTTTGAGAAGCTATGAGTGTAATTAACAGTTTAAAAAGTACAACTTACATCACAAGAATTAAAGACGTGAAGAATTGTGTACAAACCTTGTTGCGTTCAAGGTTACCAATTTTGATGACGTCGCATTGCATATCATCATTTAGTATTTTAATTGCCTGCAAAATTAGAAGTATGGCAAGACGTTACTTGTTAGATGGCACTTTTAGATGCCAACAATCATAGCAAAGGACTTAGATCACAAGCAAACGTCAATTTTAAGGGTTTTTTTTTTGTTTTTAAGCATAAAACTTCTGCAAAGATTAAAATGAATAGGCGATGAAAGATCAAGTACATTAGCATCGGAAAACATCCTCGAAGTTACCCAACACTTAGTAAATTACAGTAGGAAGTTAATTTGTCAAGAGATGAACATACCTGAGGTGCAGGGTACTCCTCGACAAAAGCTTTGCTAGATCCCTTGCTTTAACAATGACGTAAGGGTCCCTAGTCTTCACAGTGGTTGAAATAGTCATGGAACCCTCAACATACAGAATTAACAACGTTGTCAAAAGAGTTCAAAACTAAAAAGATGCACTGCTTCAGACTGAGGTGCGTGAGACACATTAAGCATAAGGGTGAATCAGTAAGGAGAAAACCAAAACATTCATGCAAATTGATCTCCTACCAAATTGAGCTCACATGAAATGCCATACTCCTTTAGTGCACTTTTCACAGCAAGCAAGCAATTAGGAAAAGTCGAACACAAGTAAAACTTTACAAGTAAAGGCCTATCAAGGCATACGTATATATGATGCTTCTTCTATAACTATGAAATCAAGATTGGGAGAAAAAAGTTCATGGTAAAACCAATACCATAATCTCAACTATCCTGAAAATCCAAGTGTTGCCATACAAGCAAGCTTTATATATTCTAGTTGGTTTGCTCCCATTCGAGATACATTGTTTATAAGCAAAATAGCTGCATTATGCATGAATCGATATTATCTAACAGCGGCTAGGATTCTTTTGTCAAAGCGTGCGTTTGGTTCACGCTATCTTTTTAAGATTCCTAATAATCCAATAGGAATAAAAAAACATAACGGTGTTTAGCTAAACGCACTAAATAATTTAGTTGGTAATGTTGAATTTACTTAAGAGTGGGATTCATCCTAAAATACTAATCTCATTCCTTTAAGGGAGGGTGGGTGTCATCATATTAATAGATTGGAATAATCATAATATGTTTAATCTTTTTCTTTCTCCTCACTCGCCGGCTAGTTGGTATTGTTTTCTTTTACTCTCTAACCTCATATCTCTCTCTAAGCTTATCTTTCTCCCTCTAAGTTTTAACTCTCTTTCTCTCTCTAAGCTAAGATCTCTTTCCCCCACTTTTTCTAAAATTTCAACTCTCTCACTCCCTCCAATTTCGGCTGTATCTTTCTCCCTATTTCTTTGATTATACTCGCTCTCTAATCTATGTTCTCTATCATTTTTTTCTAAAATGATGTTGAAATTTTTTATAGCATTATCTGAAATTAATTAACAAAACAAATAAATTAAATATATATTTTTCTTAATCTTAAATAATATGATTAACTAATATATGACTAAATAATATAACCATACGAACCAAACACCGAAATGCCACATTCTTAGTAATAGGATAAGTAGAAATAAGATTCTTGGATATCCTTTTATTCCTAGATGCGCCCAAAGGTTAATGTAAACAAGAAAGAATCAAGATTAAAGGAAACCAGTTCTGGCAGAATCAAGATTAAAGGAAACCAGTTCTGGCAGTGAAATCTACTGTTAAAGACGCAAATTAAGCAGGAATTGGTTGCAGTTATATAACGCAAAGAGAGAAACTCAGCAGCCCAATAACATAGTTCCATCAAATAAACAATCTGAAGAAAAATCCATCATATCAAAGAAAAAAAAAAACCTAAGAATATGAAGCACGAATAGATTGAAAAAGTTTGAATGCTAAGGGCCTGTTCGCCCTGCAGCAGTGCTAGTAGAAAAGGCACTATATGATGATACTCCTCTCAATGCCTTCTCTTTGCAGCAAAGACGACGATAGAGGTCGATTATTTTAGGGTTCTTGCGGGAGAAGTGGGAAAGAGCGGGTGACGCGCCTCCCTTTATACGGTACTTAGGCTTAGTTTAGGATTGCGGGAAGATTGCGTTAGGTACGTTGAGAAACGATGATGAAAAAATATCCTATTTATTTTCATACGTAATATTGTGTTCAGTATATTGCGGTTAATCAGTTACGATATATTTTCTACGGTTCCACCGAAGAACGCAGAAACATATCTCCATATATTTTTTCTCAACTCTATTCTATGTAATAGCGTTAGATTGACCTCAATACCAAACTAAGCCTTAGATGATGCTTACGTTGCTTGATTAGAATCGCATTAGGAATTTAGGACTGATAAAGGTCAAGGTAATTTTCAAATTCCACCATGTGGTTTCACGCTTTCTCACTTAAATATCATGTAGCTTAAAATGTATTATTTTTGTAGTCCGTTATTTTATTTTTCTTTTTCTGTCAGCACTACATTAACTTTACATTAAATTGTGTACAAAATCCTTCAGATACCCCAACTATGGTTTATCGAATATTCACTTTAGTACGTGTAGTTTATCAAATTTTCATTTTAATATTATGTGATTTTAACTTTATCATTGATTTAATGAAAAATTTAACAGAGAAAATAATGGAAAGAGAAAAATAAAACCACAGAGCACTAAAGTAATATATTTTAAATTACATGATGCTAAAGTAAGAAAGTACAAAATCACAGGAATGGTATTTAAAATTTTCCCTATAAAGGTAGATTTCACCTTTGGTCTTCAAACTGTGGGTGGTAACACTTAATTTTTAAACTTCAATTTATTATAATTTATATCTCAAATTTTTATAATTGTTACAATTAAGTTCCATAATCTAGTTTAATTGACCAAATATTAACATATCTAATGTGAAAGTGGTATAGTAGTGTTGTATTTGATGATGTGTCAATTATTAATATACCGCATAACTTTTACTTCATGGATGCGTACACCACTTTTCACAGTAGTGATATATTAATACGCAACCAATTAAATTAATTACAGAATTTGATTGTAATAATTTGGAAAATTTGAGTCAGAAATTATAATAAATTAAAGTTTGACAATCAAAATGTCACAGGCCTTATAGTTTGAGAACTACAACATACAATTTACATGATTGATGGTAATGGGCCTAGCCCATTGGATTCAAATACTGAACTATGCGCCCATAATCTCAAGCCACACCCTTGCATGAAATACTGAAAATTTGAGTAAAATTAAATTATTTCTAAGAATTAAACGAGACCATTTACTTTTGTGTCATTTTCAGCGATAAGGCACCCGAGGATGATCGGTCTTTCTTTTTAGGATGTATAGTTGGGTATAATGAAAAATAATAGATTTGTATGCATTTCCACCATTTCTGAGAGTGTATTGTGTATTTCAATACGTTATCGAGTTGTAACATACAATTTATATACAAAATAGTAATAGTGCAAGGGTAAGGACTACAAGTTTAAATTTTTAAGAAAGAAAATAAATATTTTTAGAGGACAAGAGAGTAAAGTGTAAGAGCAAATATTTAAAGAAAATTTTCTGTATTTTAGCCTAAAATAAAACAACCTATAAAGAGGGGATGTGCAGCTAATAGCATAATAATGAGCACGTGTTTAGTTCGGATTATTCTGCCAAGATTATATGCAATTCTGTTAGGATTACTTTGTATGGTTCATTCAGTTTATAATCTGGTCAGTAATGTAACATTACAAATAGTGCAAGAATATTTCGAAAATATTACCGAGCGGGAGGGTGGATATCTCATATTACTGATAGCAAGTTATTTTACATGTTATATAAAATTACAAGTTTATCTCTCCAACCCTCCCAAACCTAGGTCATTTTTAAAATTTAAATTTAAATTTTGAATTGTCAAATTTAAATTTTAAATTCTAAAATTTAAAAATATCAAATTTAAAATTAAATTCAAAATTTTAAAATTTTAATTTTAATTTTAAATTTTTAAATTTTTAATTTTCATATTTATATTATAAATTAGCATATTAAATTTTATATTTTTGTCCAAATTTTAAANAATTTAAATCCAAATTTTAAATTATTTTCAAATAAATATTATTTGTATAAATATTATTATTGTTATACCTATCTATAATCTATTATCTATTATCTATTATATGTAATGAATTTTCGGTTTGAGATTCAGATTTCATTGTCATATTAATTTGGAAAGAGTTGGGGCTAAGGTGGGGTGTGGTTTTTTTTTTATTATTATTACTCATCTTAACTTTTGTTGTCTCTCTCTATTGTTTGTTTTGGATGGGAGGAGTTGAGTCTTTTTTTTTTTTTAATCCAGTCTAATTCTCCTTTATCTCATTATAAAAATTTAAAAAATATATATATTTTTACACATAACTTTTAAATAGTTTTGATTGTATTTTTTAAATGTAAATTTTAGTTTTATAATACTGATCACTTAGATATAAATAGTATAATAAAAAATAAAATAAAGATTGATAGAGCTTAAGTAATTATTTATTTTAATAAATTTAATTGTGTGAAATGTATAAAGTATACTAACTAAATCTGTAAAACTAAACAAACATATGTAAATTTTGAGGTCAGAATATCATTGACTGACTCAAATCTATAAAAACATAATTTTGAAAGGTTGGATATTTGATTTAAAATATTTCATAGTTTAGAAAAGTTCTATACATTGTTATTTTAATTTTAATATTGAACTTCAATGTAATATTTATAATTTAATAAACGAGCAACTTCACATTTAAAATTTTTTAGAATATTCAAAATATGATTGGTCAACTTTTACTTTTAACAATTAGAGATTCTAAAATTTATTAGATAGTTTAACGAATTATTTCTTCGAATAAAATTACTAATTAAACAAAACCGATCGATGCTTAACTCTGTCTTCAACTAAAAAAGTAAATTTCACTTTTGGTCCTTGAACTATAAGATGCATAATATTTTAGTTCTCGAACTTTAATGTGTTATAATTTCTGGCTCAAACTATGAGACGTGACACTTTAGTCATCAAACTTTCATTAGTTTCAATTTTTAGCTCAAACTATGAGGCATATGACATTTAATCCTGAACTTTTACTATTGCTGTAAATATAATTTATTATTCTTATGGTTTTATTCTTACTTTTTTTATCCTTCTTATACTTTTATAAGAGCTATGGCGTTTTTTTCAGTTTTTTTATTCTTTTTTATTTTTTGACTCTTCCTCTCTTTTTTTTTTTGCTGTTTTTTCTTTTCTTTAGCTTTATTTATTTATAGTGTAGTAACCCGCGCGATGCGGCGGATAAATAATGGAAAAAAAAAAGAAAAAATATTGAACATGAAGAAGAAAGGAGTTTGAAAAATAAAAGTTCAAGTGTGTTTTATTTTTTGGGTAGGAAAATGTATGAATAGAATTAACTAATATGGCCATTGAAAATTGATAAATGCCCAGAATCACCATTCAAACAAAAAAACTACAAAGGCCGTATAAAGATGGAGATGATAATGTTGCGATGATGACAACGGTGGCGATGAAAATTTCATGGAAGTTTGCAAGATTTTGCACCCTTTTGGACATGAGATGGTCAGAAGTTGTGGGTCAGAACTGTCACATCAATTATGAAATCAAAACTAATCTCTAAATTAATCAAAATAATACACATAAATCAAATTCCTTGATTGATACAACCACCATATAAAAAATAATGCAAATAAATTAAATTTTAAATGGATACGCAGTAAGAATTCGAGATTAAAATAAAAAAAAAAAGAAAATTAGTTTGAGGATTTTCATTTTCCAAACCTATCCCTCGATCTGTCCGGTATCGTTGTCCAATTAACTTCTTCTATTGAAAACACCGTTCGATTACCCTTCTTTTCTCATAAATCCGAAGAGATCGACATAGATAGAAATTCTAGAAGCACTCTCTTGATTCGGAGGGAGGGGTCGGGTCCAGTCAGATTAGCACGGATTAGGGCTTGGAGGACTCCCTTGCTCTTCCCCAATCTCTGTAACTATTTATCTACTTCTCTTTTAATTTTGCATGTTAGGAATTGTTTAAGGAAGAAGAAAGAACTAATATTGAAGATGAAAAACTCAGGAATGTATAAATTAAAAAACACATTAATTATAGGTCATTGAATAAAGAGGAAGAGAGGAAGAAAGCCAAGAGTAAAGATCAATTCAAAAAAAAAGTTAGTGAGAGTGGAAGAAAACTTGTCACGTGGCAATATCATTGAGAATTTATATAGGTTAAAAGATTTATTTCTATGGAATCGATCTGTCATAGCTTGCGGATGTCTTCACTATTATATATATATATATATATATATATATATATATATGTATGGGGGGTTATGAATGCTGATTAGAGATCGATTGAGAAGCAACAAGATTAGTGAAAGTAACGAGATAGGAGATATATGTGGCACAAAACTAGCTTGGCTTACATGGTAAGCAACCTTGCTTGCAGAGCCATTCTCCAGATTTGATTGCGCTCATGCTTAAAAATATGGACTTTTTATGGGCTTCTAAGCTTTAAGAAAAAGAAATAAAGTATCTCAGCATATGTGATTTATACTCATCCATCTAATAGATGAAATTCTTTTATTTGTCACGTATTAGATAGATGAGTGTGAATCATATACTCCGAAATGCTCTTAAAGGAAAGAAAAAATATGTGCAAATATCTTTTGAATTGGCTGGTGATTGATGATATGGTTTTTGTCCCCGTAGGGATGGGGACGTGGACGGGGACAGGCAGGTGAGAAGTTCAAATTCTCCACGCTCGCCCGGAGAGGGCAGGGGAGGGAATGCTACAACCCACGAACTTTTCGATTCCCGCAAAATTAAATTATATAGTATTATATAGAATCCAGCTATTATCCTTTTAGGAGGACGAACGCCTTCCTCCTCCTAAATCGTTTTAGATGATAGAAATTTCGAATCAATGATCGAACCGTTAAAATTGAACTAGAATATTTAAAGTGTCTAGGAACTATATTTAATGAAATTATTTATGTAGTGATCAAAGAATCACAAAATCGTTAATTTTTTGTGGCCTATACGAGCCGTTTGCTTGTTTAACGGTGTAGAATAATCCAAATAGCCTAAATTTTTTATAGAAATTTTTTTATATTATTTAGATAACGTTTGATAACTCCGATCATGAACTGAAAAAGTCTAAGATCTATTGTCATAAGGTTATTCGTTTTTAACTATTCATTTTTCGACTCTTTAATGAACTTGATAACGAATTTTAAAATATATGAAATTTAGTTTCTAGACATTATAAATACTTTAGATCAACTTTAACGGTTCCAATCATCGATTCAGGATCCTATCGTCTAAAACGACTTAACCGTACAAAAGCCTCCGTCCTCCTAAAACGATAGTAACTGGACTGGTATTACATATTTTAAATATTATAGAAGATTAATTTTGCTGCATTTAATATATTTTAAATTTAATTAAATAGTTTAAATATATATACAGTATATTAGTTAAATAATATTAATTACTATATATTTTTAGTAATTTGATATGTTTTAACTAATAATTTGACAATTAACAAAAAAAACAATAATTAGATAAAATTTAAATTAATTTAAATTTAAACTAAATTAATTTTATTTAATAAAAATTTTAAATTATATATGAATTTAGTATATTTTTAAAAATTTTGTGGGCTCTCCGTGGAGACGGTGATCCCAAGGAGGACGGGGACGAGAAAAAAAAAAAAAAAAAAAAGAAAAAAGAAAAAAGAAAAGGCTGGCAGGAATTAGGCGGGACGGAAATTATGAAAATATGCGCCAAGAATCTGTTACCATCTGGTGGGGATGTGAACGGGTCTCGGGACGGATTTTTAAAGGGTTTTTTTATGTCAGCCTTACGCGAGCAGGGCTGGATCAGGGTGTTAAGTTGAACACTGTGAATCATTTACCGTATCCAAATACAGTAAATAATTTATTGTGTCTAGAGAAAATACAAATACATGTATCTTTTATTGAAAAAAGAAATAGGAAGTAGGGACGTCAATAGGTATGGATATCCGAAATATTATTCGAACCCAAACCCGAATAAATTATTTATATACATAATTTATTTTTAATTTTTTATACAATATATAAAAGATTTAATAATTTTTATCCCTTAATAAATCTTTATCCAACGGTATGGATTTTTAAAACCCGCCGGATTCGGGTCCGGATTCGGGTTTCGGGTTTTTGGTAGGGTATAGATATGGGTATGGATTTTTAAAACCAACCGGGTTCGAGTTTTAATTTGATTTTCGGATTCGGATTCGGGTTTTTTGAAAGCTCGATCCAAACCCGACCCATTGATTCATCGTGTTCAACTTGCCAACCAGGAGTCACACCCACGTGACGCTTGCGTGGCGCCTGCGTGGCAAGGATAGGACAATTTTTGCAATTATAAATTTGTTGGGGCTAGTTTGAAAATAAAAATTTTTCAGGAGGCTATTTGCAAAAAGAGCCCATTTTTAAAAGACCCAAATCCGACTCCAAAATCTAAATTCAAATCCGAATTCGAATTCGACGAATTTTAAAAATCTATATCCAAATCCGAGCCTGACCAAAAATCTAAAATCCGAACTCAAACCCGAATCCGAAAATTCCGAACCCAAAACAAATATTTCTCTTTGCAATATTTCGAAATATATTACATTAAATCTAAATTTTTAACATACAAATTAAAATATAACATCAAATTTTTGTATACATATTATATATAAAATAAAATAAATTCGGGTCCGAGTTTCGATTCGGGCTGAGTACAGTTAAAGTTCATATCTATCAAATTTTTCATTTTGATATCCGTATTCGAAACAATATCCGTATAGCAACAGATAAATCCGCTCTGTTCGGATTTGAATTCGGATTTAAATAAAATTTTGAATATCCGTACCTACTGACGTCGCTATCCATCCCCAGTCTATCCATCTATGGTCCTCCAGAAAGAAAAGATAAAAGAAGAGAGAAAAGGAGGCCAGGGGTACTAGAAATTGTAATGCAAAAGTAACTTAAATTGAACGTTGTGTATTAGTTGACCCAAAAGCAATGATTCTCCTTTTATTGCAAGAGCGCCTAATTTGCTCTGAATCTATTGCTCTACTGGTGCTTTGAGCATCTATTATTATCTAATAAAAGTTGAAGTGATTGATGCAGGATTGTAAATTTTACACCTTGGAATTTAAAAATTGATAGTTTTATTTGAATTTTAGGTAAAAAAAATATTAATAAGATAAGTGAAAAAGTGTATGAATAACATTGCTCTAAGCACTGTTACAGTTGATACACCTTAAAAGGAGTATAAATCTTTTATTTTATTTGTCTATATCAGAGCCCCCATATTAGGTCGTTGTCTTACCAATTTTTTTAAAAAAAGAACTAAAAGTTTTTAAAAAATTTAAGCTCCAGAATAAAAGGTGTAAGATCTACACCTCTATTTGAGGTGTACCAATAGCTTTTCTCCTATTAATTAGGTAAAAATGTATGGAGACATGCACCCTCGAGCCTTTGGAAATGGTCCCTCGACTACATATTTCTCTATTGAGAATCTTTGACTCTCAATAATTTGGAATTATGGTGGAATGACTTAGTGCATTTAAGTCTTTTTAAAATTAGAAAAGTAAATACTAATCAACCATTCAAAATAACATTAAAAACAGTAAAAATATTATTATTATTATTATTATTATTTGGCTTAATTACATGTTTTTGAACGATACTTTATTTGGTATTATTTTCATTCGTTACTATAAATTATTACATTCTTGTCAATCTCTATGCCATACGGCCTATACTTTACATTTATTTTTGTAACCGTTCGATTCGGGTACATTCTATCACCAATTTAAACTTTTTTTTTGACAAACTTTAAAATTTCTCATTATTAAATTTATAGCTTTCAAAATTTAGGAAACTTAAATTTTTGATATAGTACAAAATAGAGTACCGTCCGAGCTCCAAAGAGACAGTATAGCTCACCCTAGGTCGACTGTCGGCTACCCAGAGTCTCCTAGCAGGTCTTTCGACGACTTACTACCAATTTTTTGCTCATCGATAATCTTTAAGTAGGAACTATCTTTCAAAGTTACACCATTTAAGATAAAATGTATTTTCTTTCTATTAAATTTTGTAACTGGCTGCTATCGTTTATATTGATTGTATGGATACTGTGATAGTCATGCATAACACTCTGATTCATGGACCAGACTACTCAGCCAAGGAAACGCCAAGGCAAGATTAAAGAGCCTTTCTACTTTGTCGGCAACATGGTGGGTGGTATGGACTGAACGAAATAACACTATCTTCCGAATGACATCTCCCAACCCCCTGCGCTCGCTTAACCGTATCAACGTTCTCCTAAACAACTAGAGCAATTTCTGCTGAGTGCGGATCGTATACCTTGCTTTTTTCCTTTCTCTTTTTTCTTTTTCTTTTGCTTCTTCTTTCTTTTCGCTCACTTTTTTTTGGGTTTTTTGTACTATTTGTTTTCCTCCGGAAGTCTTCGCTGCATCCACCTTGTAAGCCTAGTTCATCCCTCTTAATAAATGAAGTGGGTAGCTCGCTACATTTCTCTCAAAAAAAAAACACTCTGATTCATGGACTATATATGCAGTGGTGTGTCTGGGACCTCATCACCAGATTAATTAAGAAGCAAAAAAAAGAATTTGAATGTATAATTATTATGAATTTTACTCTATTTAAATGTTTGTATGCAAGGAGAGCCAGGTACGAATAAGATGATGCCTAGGGGTTAGCATATATTGTTACTAAATTAAAGTTTATTTAGATAGTATTAGTGAGAATTAATGATGTGTCACAGTACTCATGCAGTACTATTGAGGTCGAATGGAATTAAGTGAGAGGCAATTAAAAGGATTTGAAGTAGAGAAATGGTCTGATGTTGTTGTTGTTGTTGTTTTTCTTCTTTTTTTTTTCTTTTTTTTTTTGTGAGAGATAGGTAGCACGTTACCTGCAATTTGTTTATGTCATTTAGAAATAAACTTAGTTGGAAATGTGAATCAACTAGGATTCGAACTTGGGACCTCGGATACCAACCACCCAGCCCTTTGCCACTTGCGCTAGGGACATGGTCTGATGTTAGTATTGGTGTTCTACGTCGTCATTTCAGTATATTCAGTGCATATCCGGACTCGGTCTCATCTGTATCATTGCATGGACGCATACAATGCATATCAACTGCATATCAACTGCATCTTGGAAGGTACAATTAATATATGTATAATTGTGAATACTTTAATCAATTAATTAATTATTAACTCTTTGAGATAGTATCTTAATATTAAAGTTCAGGATGTCTATTTTAGGAGTTTGGGAGGTTAAGTGAAACTCGCCATTAGTTCAGGATGTAATAGTACAATTTATCCTGTAAGACTCTTGACTATAAATTATTTTATTATAATATGTTACTTATGGATTGACTATTAACCCTCAAGTTAGTGATCATACTTGATTTTGAATTTATATATATTTTTTATCCTAAAATAAATCATACCATAATTTATCCTACATTTTTTTGTAATAAAATAAAAGCGAAAGAAATGAATTAGAGTGGCTTAAAGATAAGAAAAGAGCGATACTAATTACCTACGATGCTCGAACACTCTACTGTCCTGATGTACTCGCTAATATGGTTGATTTACAATAGATGTTCTCACTCGGATATAGAGATTTTAATTCTCAGTTAATTTTCTATAATAGTACTTGTTTATTCTTTTTATCTTTAAAAGTATTGTTCTAAAGTATTATAAAATATTATTTTATATTTTTATATTAAAAATTTCTAGTTGGCTGAAATAAAGTACAAAAATTTTATTTTAGGCTACAATAAAATTACATTGCATAGTTTCATAAGAAATAATTGCATTTTTTAGAACAATGCTTCTAAAGATAAAAAGAACAAACGGGTACTATAGAAAATTAATTGAGAATTAAATCTCTATATCTAAGTGATGACACCTATTGTAAATTAACCATATTAACGAGTACATCAGGACAGTAGAGTGTTCGAGCATCGTAGGTAGTTAGTATCGCTCTTTTCTTATCTTTAAGCAACTCTAATTCATTTCTTTCACTTTTTATTTTATTACAATAAAAAGTAGGATAAATTATGACATAATTTATTTTAGAATAAAAAATATATATAAATTCAAAATCAAGTATGATCACTAACTTGAGGGTTAGTAGTTAATCCATATGTAACATATTAGAGTAAATTGCACTGCTAACTTCTGAACTTTTGGCAAGTTTCACTTAACCTCCCAAACTTCTAAACTAGACATCTAACATCCTAAACTCTAATATTTTATTTGTTTTACTCTTTTCGTTAGTTTCCGGTTAACAGAGCTTGACGGAAAACTGACGGAATTAGGGGTAACATGAATGAATTATTAGAGTTTAGAATGTTAGATGTCCATTTTAGAAATTCGAGGGATAAAGTGAAACTTCGTCAAAAGTTCAGGAGGTAACAATGCAATTTACCCATTACAAGTTTTTATTAAGTTATTTGTAACAATTTTTTTTTCCAACTATTTCTAAGCTATTTCCTTTGGTTTTTTGGGGTCAACATGGGCCAAATTTATGTTTTTCTATTTCCAAATAGCACTTTTTAATGAAGCTACAAGCTTTCGTCTACAAATCGGTATCCTACGTATAGTGTACGGATTGACAAAAAAAATAATTTAGTAGTATTTTTTTAAAGAAATTATTATAGTGTAGAAAATAAAAATTATCTTAAACTACAGTTTGGTATAATGCAATTAAGTCTCTGTTTATACATTATAAAAAAAAAATGATGGGATAGAGAAAGAGATGGTACTCAATTTGATATCTAAATGTGCATTTTTAGATAAAATTATGCATAATTTATGTAAACTATAGACCATCGATTATCCAATCTTTGAAAATTTTGATCTTACTAAACAACTTTTTAATTTGGTTTATTTAAGTCAGTCAATTGTACTTTAAAATATAAGCATACTATTTGCTTTAATAAATTTATATTTGCGAGAATTATATAAAGTGTATTAACTAAATTTGTAAATATAAACGACGCATTCAAAATTTGAAGTCAAAGTGTCATTAACTTGACTAAAATTAAATAAATTGAAAGATTGGATAGTAGAACTCAAAATCATGAAAGATTGAGTAGTCGACTCAAAATAGTCCATAATTCAGATAAGTCCTGTAAGTTTTTACTGTATATTTATTCCTTTCATTCTTCCTTGGGTAACTTATATTTTTGGTTCTCAAACAATATGGCAGGTCATCAAACTTTAATTTGTTATAATTTTTGACTCGAACCATAGGACGCAAAATGCTCAAATTGTATTTAATTGTAATTTTTGGCTTGTAATATGAGATATGTGACATTTTAGTCCTCAAATTTTCTGAATTGTAGCAATATTATATTTGATGATGCATTAAAATGCTACATTATGTTGATGTTAGTAATTCATCAATACTTAAAAAAAAAAAATTTGTGTGACTTAATTACAACATCCGAAAGTTCGAGAACTAAAGTGTCACATGCCTTATAGTTTGAACAAAAAAAAAAGTAACTAATTAAAGTTCGAGAACTAAAGTGTCACATGCCTTATAGTTTGAACAAAAAAAAAAGTAACTAATTAAAGTTCGAGAACTAAAGTGTCACACACCTCATAGTTTGAGCTAAAAATTGCAATGAATTAAAGTTTGCAAACGAAAGTGTCACATGCCTCATAATTTGAGGACCAAAAATGTAAGTAATCATTCTTTCTTTTTTTGTATTGCTAGAAAAGGGAAAAATTCAAATAATTTTGAGTAAAAGATGGACAGCCTTTTGAGCTGGCTTATGAGTTAGAAATTATAAAGAATTAAAGTTCGTGGACTGAAGTATCACGTGACATTCTAATAATTCCACATCAAATAACGTGAGAGAGTGTGATAAATTTATGAGTGACGTACACACTAGTAATAATAAGATGTAATATTCTAATAGTCTCACATTGAATAGAAAAGGAGTTTTGATTTGAAATATAAGAGATCTTCGCTCTAATAATAATAACTAGATTTAAGCATTTTGAGCTTGATAATTAATCAGTTGGAAATATGAAATGGATCGCTCCCTATAATAATTAATAACGAGGTTTAAAAATTTTGGGCTGATAATTTAAAATTTTAATAAATTATTATTGTTAGTGAATCCGATTATTATGTACTAGGCGCCAGAGGACCAAAAATGTAATTTGATGTAATTTGCCCTTCCTTCTATCATTCTTTGTACAGCTGGGAACAGGAGGAAACGTGCAAATAATTTTGATTTGAGTACAAGATGGCCAGCCTTTTGAGGGGATCATTAATTGCTTGCACGATTTTCTCGTGTTTTCTCACTTGCGTGTTCGTTCCTAGTAACTGCGAAAACAATACAAACTTTTCCATGCACCCAGTGTACATTGTTATATATGCTGCTAAAATTTCATTATAATTTTAAGAAAAGACCCATGCACCCAGTGTAACTGCTGAAATTTCATTATAACTTTTCCATGCACCCAGTGTACATTGTTATATATGCTGCTAAAATTTCCATGCACCCAGATCTGGAGACTCCGCATACCACTCAAGGTCAAGGTATTCTGCTGGCTTGTCCTTAAGAAAAGACCAGTTACAACCGATAACCTTGTAAAGAGAGGATGGACGGGAGATACACTCTGTGTGCTGTGCAGGGCCCACGACGAGTCTGTGGACTATCTATTCACTCAATGCGTGTTTATTAAATATATCATGGTGATGGGGCTCGAGGATGTTCGCATGGAGGAACTGGGTGACGACGTACTAGTAGTTTGGGATAAATGGATGGGAAAGGCAGCGGTACGAGGTAGGAGTAATGGACTTCCCGAATTGATCGCATGCTGGTGGACAATTTGGAAGGCCAAGAATAATCTTATCTTTCGCAATCAACAGTTCGACCCTGTTTTAACCGTCCAGAGGCTTAAGATTCTTCTATCCTGATGGGAAAGATTGGCTACTTGGATGTTTTTTTTTTTTTTTTTTTTTTGTGGTAGGCTGTCGTGGCCGTTACCTCTCTTTGGCAAATTCATCCATTCAATAAATTAAGTTAGTAGCGTTTTGCTACTTACTCTAAAAAAAAAAAAATTTTTTTCCATTTAACTTTTTTTTTAAAGATATTTTTTCCAAAAATCGACGATTGCTATCCAAAGTAATACATTTTCGGTTTTTTTTTTTTTTTTTGAGAAATAGGGTAATAACGCTACCTGCTTCGTCTTTATTTTCATTTAGAAATAAATTTAGCTGAAATGGTGAATCAACTAGGATTCGAACTTTGAGTGGGTGACCATCCCAAAGGCCTTTCTGGCACACTTTGCTCTAGCGGAGGTCGGTTACGGATTTTTGCATTTGGTTGTGTAGACCTTTTCGGTTGACTAAGAAGTTGGAGAAAAAGCATGTGGTCATATATATATATCATAAATGTTAAATTTCATCCTGTACCGACGCCTTCAAAGGTTGGAAAACTATGTATATGTATCCGTACGAAGATTGAGTAATATGTATATATATCCTCTCTAAAGTTAGGATTGACTGTATATATTTGATGAGTTATAATTTTTTTATACTCGATAAATTTAGTGCGCATCGGTCGCCTAATTGTAGGGGATAATAGCGGGGTTCCCTAAGGTTTAGTATGGGTGTGGTAGTTTAATATATTGTATGAATTAACGGAAAGAGATGAAAATGATTAAAGGGATAAATATAAACGGGCTGAAAACTGAAAAGGTACTAAACGGAGTCGTTACTCATACAAGTATAGTAGCAAACTCTAAGTGGAGAAATATGCTATTTAACACCCTTGACTGTAGGCTATTTTGAAGAAGGCTTCTATTTTTTTTTTTTTCTATATAAAGACCGATTCAGTTTCTATTTATTTAGTTTAGTTTATTTTTATGAATTAAATTAAATATTTTGTTAAAAAATAAGACACTCTGTTAGCAAACTAACTATTAAATTTATAATGTCTGTAATTAAAAATAATTAAAGCCGTTAAATTTGACGAAATACTAAAATTTTTATTCAATTGGCGAAAAAAGTCAAATTCTAGATTTAATAGTTAGTTGGTAGTAGAGTGTCTTGATTTTGAACAATATATTTAATGCAATTCATGAAATTATTTTAAATCAAATAAATGAAAACTGACGGGATCTTTTTACAGAAAAAAAAAAATTAGGAACCTTCTTCAAAATAGATTATAGTTGAGGGTTTTTTTTTTTTTTTTGAGAAATATTATAGTTGAGGGTTAAGGATATATATATTTTCTGATTATAACTTTCAATACCTTTCAAGAGTCAAAAATCGATAATTTAATTTTTATTTAATAAAAAAATCATAATATTTAACCGAGCTTATAAGGATGGATTTGAAAGAATGTATATATTTAAAGGAGTAATCATAGTATTAATAATAATTTTTAAGAGCATTTATCATATTTTTTATCTTTTGACCGGTACAAGTAAAATTAAGGGGAAACTTCAAATATCCTCATGCATGTGGTTTCGCACTTTCTCACTTTAGTACCTTGCGGTTTAAAGTGTGTCAAGTTAGTACTTTGTGGTTTCGCATTTTCTCACTTTAGTACCCTGTGGTTTCAAGTGTATCAAGTTAGTATCCTATGGTTTTATTTTTGTATCAAGTTAGTACCCTGTGGTTTAAATTTTTTTTTTTATTATCCATTTCGGAGTATATAATTTAACGAAATATTAAACCACATGATACTAAAGTGAGAAAGTGCGAAACCATATGGTACTAACTTCATACACTTGAAATCACAGGATACTAAAGTGAAAAAGTGCGAAACCAAAGAGTATTAACTTGATGCACTTTAAACTATATGGTACCAAAGTAAGAAAGTGCGAAACCACATAAGGTATTTGAAGTTTTTTCTAAAATTAACCCTAAAAAAATGCCTATTTACTTTCTTATTCAGATCTATAAAAATTATATTTTAGTTAAATTTGTGAAATCAATGAAAAACATATACAAAAATAAATAAGATATATTTTTAGCAAGTAATGAATAATCATCTAAACCTCGAACAATATTAATGCTTAGCATCAAGCACAAAATTGTTTATAATGTTTTTTGGCCAATTTGCATAAAAAATCCACTTATTTTGGACTTTTGCAAAACCGGGCCACATTTTTCGTTTTTACAGATTCGGTCCGCTTTTTCAACAAACTGACCAAAATACCCTTTTTACTTTTTCTCTTTCCTCTTTCGCTCTCCTCTTCGTTTCTCTCGTTCTTTTTTTTTTTCCTCGCCGGCAGAGCGGAGGCGGAAACAGTCCGTCTCGCCTCTCACCCTCATTCTCTTGCCTTTGCCCTCGCCCTTGTTCTCGTCCACGCACCCCCACATTCCTCGCCTCCAACCTCGCCAAGGCCGCGCCGCGACTTTTTTTTTTTTTTTACTTTTTTCTTTTCTTTTCTTCTTCGACTCTTCTCCACCGTCTTCGACGACGACGTCTCTCTTGTCCTTCCCCGCCCTTCTCATCTCTCCCTCTCCCTCATTCTCTGCCGCCTTCGACAACGATGCATCTTCGCTGGCGCCGACGTCGACACCGTGGAGGTCACTACGGCGCTACAGGCTCGGAATGGGGGTCCTTAGCGGCGTCGTCGCCGATACCGTAGCTGTTGGCAGAGAGGGTGACAAAAAAAAATTATAGAAAAAACAGAAAAAAAAATAAAGATAAAAAATTATATAAAAAGAAGGATGAATATGAAATTGCATCGTTAATTGCAAAAAAAATTATAAGTTGTACTACTTAAGATGTAAACTGTAACTTTAAGATGAAAACTACACTCTTTAAACGAAAATTACACTCTTTGAGAGATATTTATACTGTTTCTCTTCTTATTACACTCTTTCAGATGTAAACTGCATCAATTAAGATGAAAGTTACACTCTTTAAATAAAAGTTGCACTGTTTTTCCTCTTGTTGCACTATTTTTTCTCTTGTTACACTATTTTTTATCTTAAACTGCACACTTTTAAGAGATATTTATACTGTTTCTCCTCTTGTTGCACTGTTTTTTCTCTTGTTGCACCATTTCTGTGTAAACAAGTGGAGAAATAGTGCAACAAGAGAATAAACAGTGCAACAAGAGGAGAAACTGCACTGTTTTAAGAGATATATATACTGTTTCTCCTCTTGTTGCACCATTTCTGTGTAAACAAGAGTAGAAATAGTGCAACAAGAGGAGAAAC